>NC_051447.1:13084128-13096491 GCF_001649575.2 Kryptolebias marmoratus | reverse complement strand
CCCCCCCCCCCCCCCCAGCACCAGCACGTGAACCCTGCCGTGTGTTTTTAAAATAGCAGACAAGGCAGCTGGGTTTTTTTTTGTCATTTCTTTCTTTCTTTAAACAGCAGGGAAGCAAACACGAACGATGTGAGCTCTTGTGTGTTTCTCTCTCAGCTCCACTAACGAGGTGAAGAACCTGCTACAATCCCTGCCCAGAGCCAGCGAGCCCAGGGAGGTGCTGTTCGAGGACCGGACTCGAGCTCACGCCGATCACATCGGACAGGGCTTCGAGCGTCAGACCACAGCCGCCGTGGGGGTGCTGAAGGCTGTCTGCTCTGTAGAAAGGTAAGAAGCACAACCACAGGCAGGGGTTTTGCTTCGGTTACACAGCTGTTTGCCTGGAAGTGACACTTACTCCATGACGGGTTTATAATCACTCTCTTGTTTTTTCTCGCTCCTCCCTGCCTTGTTTTCAGCCCCGAGCCACCTCGTGTAACCAAAGATGTTGTGTGTTTCCACGCCGGTGATTTCCCGTACGTAGTTCAGAGGCTGCAGCTGGACTTGCATGAACCCCCTCTGTCTCAGGTATTCTGTTACACACACCTCAAACCAACACACAGCTCAAAACAGGATCTCAAATTAGATACAGGATTATCTGCACAGAGTTTTTCGCTCATCTCACGTCAGCGTCGAACTAACTAACGCTGCCACCTGGTGGAGCAAATCGTTTCAACAATGGACTTCTCTACAGGCACGGTTAACTCAGAAACTTCCTGAGATTCTTTAAATTACTTTGAGAATTCCTTTTTGTTTTTGAGAGCCTGCAATGTTTTCTTTTTGTAGAATGTTTCTTTGTTTTCAGTGATAAGTAGTCATTTCTACTTAAACTAATAATAGCAATAGAAGTCATGTTAATGTTAACAGTTGGTGTGTGCCAGTGAGACATTAAATAAAATGTTTTCAAAACAACCAGACACAGAAAATGTTCTGGTTTTTAGATGCTTGCATAAAATCATTTGAGACATTTTACCTTTAAGTTGTTTTTACTTGTTTTTCTCTCTCTTTGTGGCAACGAGTCAGAGTTAAAGTTGAAATGATCACCATACATTTATGTCATCGAAAAAAGCTCTTATTTTGAAGTATAATTCGCTACAGTTCTTTTTGTGCAGACACTCTAAAAATAGAAGATGCTGCTATTTATAGGTGCTTTAAAAAGGTTCTTGTCAGAACATCTGTATTTTGTTGCTGTTTTTTGTAACGCGGTGCAGTGTGTATGTAGAAAGTTTTGCTCCTCAGTGTCACCAAATAATTTAGGACCACTCAAAGAAAGGTTATGCAGGGTTGTCCTCTTCTGTTGATAGTTAAAATAGATGACATCTTGTATTTGAACATCGTCCTTCTTTCTCAGTGTGTGCAGTGGGTGGACGATGCCAAACTAAACCAATTACGGCGGGAGGGGATCCGCTACGCTCGCATCCGCCTGTGCCACGATGACATCTACTTCATCCCCCGAAACGTGGTCCACCAGTTCAAGACGGTGTCTGCCGTCTGCAGCCTGGCGTGGCACGTGCGCCTAAAGCGTTACTATCAAGAAGACGAGGAGCAGGAGGAAGGGGAAGAGCAGGCTGAGTCGAAGGACAGGGAGACGGAAGCAGCGGTTCTGAGGAAGGAGGAGGAGGAGGAGGAGGAGGAGGAGGAGGAGGAGGAGCAGCAGAGGGGAGAAAGGGATGAGAGAAGAGTGAAGGATGAAATGAAGGAGCAGGGCGAGGAGGTGGCAGAAAAAAGGATGTTGCCCTGTGTTAAAAAGGAAGAAGATGAGCCACCTTTGTCGTCTGAACCTGCTCTCTCTGTGAACTCTGTTAGTAACGTGACAGACAAAGATGAGATGAAGAATGGCGCAAAAGAAGGAAAACATCAAGATTCTCCTCCAAAAGTAAAGGCTGAACCTCCAACGTCTCTCTGCCAGAGTAAATCGGCGTCACCTCTGACTCTTCCTCCTCTTCTTGCTTCTCCTTCTCTTCACAAGGACTCAAAACCCAAAGTCTCACCTAAACGTCATCACCATCCTCATCCTCATCATCATCAGTTGGACAGCAGGACAGTGTCTTCCTTTTCACCTTCCAAATCGTCCTGTTCTCCGCCTTCTTCCAAGTCTTCCACCTCTGCAGCATTTTCGCCTTCAACAGGGTCCGCTGTCATCTCTTCACACTCTTCCTCACCAGCTGCTCACTCGTCTTCTACCTCTTCTCCCTCGGCATCTTCCTCGCTGTCAGCCTCCTCTTTGTCTCTGACATGTCCCAGGCCCGCAGTTTCTTCCTCTAGCCAGCTGCCTCCCGCCTGTCAGTCCGAGCACCCGAAGGACCCCCTCCACCTGATGCCAGATGTTCTTTCAGGCACACGGACACCGGCGCAGTCAGAGGTTCAGACGTCGCAGACACACACCGCCCAAACGGACACGCGGACACACTTGGCGGCCGAAACACGAGGCCGGGTGCTGGGAGACCCACGGACGCTTTTAGACGTGTGGACTCACAGCTCCAGCTCTGACTCCAGGACATGTATGGATTTGCAGATGCATCCTCCGCAGGACGCCACCAGACAAGGAATCTACATGCAGCAATACACACCACAGCACCTCCCCCCTCCTCACCTGCCCCAGATGCTTCCTCCTCCCTTCCCTCCCCTCTTGTCGCATTCCCACCTCCCCCACAGGCCTCCAGTCCTCCCTCCGAATCCCCTCCCCAGTCCCTCCTTCCCCCCTGAGCCCCAAACTCTGAACTCTTTCCTGAGTCAGACTTTGCCGCCGCACTCAGTCCACCTGAGCCACCTGCACCAGCCCAACCTCACCACGCAGGCTCAGACTTACTACCCGCCTCCCCTCCTCCCCCCCTCCTCTCAGCCAAACTCTCCCTCCCAGCCTCTCCTGCCTCATCTCACTTACCAGCACCAGTTCGCCAAAACCTTCTTCCCCCCTCAGCACCCTGGCTTCAACTCTCACCCCTTCCTCCCGCCTCAGTCCTTCCTCTCGCAGCCGCCGCCCGGTTCCTACCCGCTCCAACCACAGTACCAAACCTCCCCGTCTGTGCAGGCTCAGCTCCCCATGTCACCATCTTTTCCTCACCCCCCACCTCCTCCTTCTTCCCCACCACCGCCTCCTCCCCCTCCCCTTCCACCTCCTCCCCTCCCTTAACCCTCCCCACCTCCCTCAAGGCACGAAGAGCAGCAGAAGCAGATTTTATAGTAGTGTTTGTACATAGCGATGCTAATTTTAACTGACTGTAAAGGTTTTATTTTGGTTGTAAAACGGTGTAAAAAGGAAGGAAGTTAAGTGTGTCGGTACAGACACGGTATAAAAGCAGAGTTGAACTGATATATTCCAGGTCGCTGGACTGAACTGGCTTAGATTGTACTGAAGCTTTGGCTGTGCACAAACTAGATCAAATAAAATTTTATGTACAGGTAGGTTTTTTTGGCCTGTAGTCGGCGAAGGGTGCACCAGTTTTAGCTCAAGCATTTTCAGGCTCATGGTTTGAATGAAGTCCCTGGTCTGCCAAACTTTTGTTTGGTTTTATTTTTTTAGTTCTTTAAAGTGTAATCCTTCAGAATTTCAGCTTTTTTTGTGAGCCATCAGATATAGGAAGAAAACAAGAACATTAAGGCAGATTTGTGTTATTTATTTAACAAACAAACAAAAAAACACGAGGATGTTCTTTTTGTGAAAGTCGCAGCTAATTCTTTTTATTTTTTAAACAGTATGTTCTCAGTGCCCATATATCTTTCTGAGTAAAGATGGGGCACACAGTGAAATTATTTAAAACTGTTGTTTGTTGATGTCAGACTGCAACGTTTCCTCTGTTGTATTTTATCAGTACAGGTAATGGCAGGACTTTTCCCTCATATTGTATTCAGAGCAATAATGCTCGGCAATAATCTGCTGAATATAAAACCACATACTGTATCTGTCCTTAACCTGACAATGGAAAGCATTAACGAGGAGTGCAATTAATGGATGTCTAAATGATGTTTCTAATCATTTCCAGTGTTGTATTGGCTAACATGAATGTTGTATTGCTGTTTTTCAGTGCTACTAATCAAAAAAAAGACCCCACATCAGTTATAAATCACTACAGTAAGCTCCACCTGCGGTAAGTCAGGCCCTTTAATGCGTCACAGTTTAAAATATCGAGGCTGTCTTGCACCTGGTGTCCTCACTGCCGGTGGCAGGGCTCCTGGTGTAATGTCTTTCTAGTGTCTGAAGTCAAACATCTGTTTTTGGAGCTGAGCAAGGCCGTTAAAGGCTGACCTCCGGAGTCTCAGGAAAACGGCCAGGTCACAGAGAGTCACCTCCTTTAAAAACTTTCAGTCCGTCGATTTGTCCTGGACAGTTTTTAAGCTTCACGTAGTTGTTGCAGTTAAATATTAAACAGCAAACATGGAGCTACATTAGACATTTACCTTCAGATTTCACATCATCCAGATGTAAGCGACAGAATTCAGAGAGCAATATGCAGACACTTTTTGTCAAGGCTTCCTAATCATGACCCCTCGCAGCACTTTTTAATCACTATGTCAACTTTTGAGCACATACAAATGGCATTATAGAAGATATAATGACTCAGATTCTTTTGCCAGATTATCAACGGGGCATTTTCAGGTTCTTCCAAGACTATAATTCAGAAATTATTCAGGCCTCTGTGGTCTAAAACACTTTGAAAACAGATGTTGAGAACTTATGCCCAAAGCACTATTTATATGTATTTACCTGAAGTCCAGTTTTATGGTAATGTTTAGCGTTATGTATATTAAAATGTTTATTTATCAACCAGGGACTGAAGTGACCTCTTGTGCTTAAAAATGATGGAAGGTCTGTAAGTATGACGAGTGTATGATTCTCCAAGTATCTGATGTTCAGGTTCAGACTTCTCTGTCTCAGTGCATGTCCCACAGCTGAGGAACTTTTTGTCAACAGTGTCTTAATTTTATTGTCCACATCAGAGTGCAGCCCTCTTGCTAATGTAGCCCACAACATTTCCCCAGTGCCTGTTCTTAACTGTGAACTACAACCCCATCTCCAAAGAAGTTGGGACGTTCTGTAACATGTAAACAAAAACAGGAAGCAATGATTTGCAAATCTTACAAACCTGTAATTTATTCACAGTGGAACATAGTAAACATATCAGTTGTGTAATCAAAAAAACTGTAACATACAGAAAGGCAATTTTGATTTTTCACGTCTCGGAAAAGATGGGACAGGGTCAACAAAAGGCTGTAAAAGTGAGTGGTACAAACAAAAAGAGCATTTTACAAACAGGTCAGGTCTCTAAAAAGAACATTTTAGAGAGGCTGAATCTTTCAGAAGTAAAGATGGACAGAGATTCACCAGTCTGTGAGAAACTGTCTAAAAATAGTGGAACAGATTCAGGATAATTTTGCTTAATGGAAAATTGGGAAGACTTTGAATATCCCATCATCTACAGTTCATAATATCATCAAAAGATCTGAAGAATCTGGAGAAATCTCTGAGCTCAAAGGACAAGAGGCTGAAAGTCCCTCAGAGTCCACTGCATTCAAACCAGGTCTGGTTCTGTTCTGGACATCACTGCATGGACTCAGGGACACTTCCACAGATCATCGTCTGTAAACACAGTTCACCGTGACGTCCACACATGCTGCTTATTATTTAATTTCCCTTTGGGATTAATAAAGTATTTTTGAATTGAATTGAATTGAATTGAATTAAAGCTCTATCAGGCAAAGAAAAAGTCAACACCGCCATATTCTCTGGACCAAAGCTTATTTTAAAATGGACTAAGGCAAAGTGGGAAACTGTTGTTGTCAGATGAATTAAAATTTGAAATAGTTTTTGGTAACCATGAACGCCTCATCTTCTGTACTGAAGAAGAGAGGGATCATTCAGCCTGTTATCAACACTCAGTTCTAAAACCTGCCTCTCTGATGGTATGGGGGTGCATTAGTGCCTGTAGGAAAGATGCCATCAATGCAGAACACTATATTTTCCCATCCAGGCGCCGTCTTTTTCAGGGAAGGTCTTGCATATTTCAGCAAGACGATGTTAAACCTGATACTGCATCCGTTACATCAGCATAGCTTTAGAGAAGAGTCCAGGAGCTGAACTGAGCTGCCTGCAGTCCAGACCTCTCAGCAACTGAACACATTTGATGCATCATGAAACAAAAAATCCAGCAAAGATCCAGACCTGTTGAACAGGTAGAATCCTCCAGACAGGAATGGGGCAACATTCCCTCCAAAACCTCCATCACTGCTCTCCTCAGTTTCCAGATGTTTCCAGACTGTTAAAGAAGAGGTGGATGCTTCACAGGGGGAAACAGGGGTCCTGTCCCAACTTTTTGAGATGTTTCTGACATAAAATTCAACCTCATTTGTTTCCAAAACATGGTACAATTTCTTAGTTTAAACATTTGACATGTTTACCATGTTTTCTTGATAATGAAATATGGGTTTATGAGATTTGCAAAACACTGCATTCTGTTTTTATTTACATTTTGCACAACGTCCCAACTTTTTCAGACTTGGAGTTGTATTCAGTTCTCCAGAGACACACAGTGCAGTGAGTTTTGTCCTTTGGAAAACGAGAGTAAAGCCTTAAATTGGTCTCTAAATTTGTTGAAAGTCCTGCAGATATCTGCAGCACAAGTGCAGATGGCTTTGAGGAGTAAAATCCGAAAAGCGGGGGTTGTAGTTTCCTTTATTAGTCTCGCCAAAAGCCTGCAAAATCTTAATAAGTGAAAGATAACGCCTTAGCCTTTTTTTCTGCCTCAAACGACTCTGTTTCAGAGACAGAACTCGTCTCTGTGTGGCTCCGAGGAGATCGAGGTGATAATTAAGGACATGATTCAGTTGTACGGCGCTCTGCAGCTCTTTTTATGCTTTTGGGTTTTCAAAGAGACGTGACAGGAACTTTATTTAATTCTTTTTTCATTTTGTACAAATGTGACTAAAGCTATTGTTGAAAACAGATGTCCTCAGGAGCTCGAGTTGTTTTCACAGAGTTTATTTATCTTTTTTGTTTTTATTTTTTCATTTTAGTTGTGTTATTATTAACTGTCAGCACTGTAGTGTACATAAGAAGTTTTGTAAAGAGAAAAAAAACTTGTAGTGTGGTTTCTACTTTAAATATGAGCCTAACTAATAAAAGGTTCACTGTATGAAAGTATGCATGTTCCAGTTTCTTTTCTTGAAGCTTGGACAGTTGCATTAAAGGGTGGTCATTAAAACTGGTACATAATGGAATGGATTTGTATCTTAAAATGTGTGTAAATGGATAAAAATAATATTTTTTGTGCCTATAGGTCCAAATATACTCTTTTAAGCACTTATTTGATCAACTTTTATGTGTTTTTTACTCGCAAGCCCTTTAAAGTTTCACAAAAAGTAAAGTGATTTAATCTCAGTATAAAAATCCAAATGTTGTTGTTGTAAAATGATGCACGTCTTCCAGGCTGCTTCGCAGTCCGCAGCAGTGAGATCAGCTCTTTGAACGGGTCAGAGCCGAGCAGAGACAACACGCTCTTAAACAACGCTGCAGATGCATAATTCAGCACTAGTGTGCGTCGGGTCAGATTCACTTCAAAACCTCTTCTGTCTTTCCTCAGATTCATCCCGTAGGGCCCGAGGAGTTCAGCTGACCTTTACAGCGTTCCAGCGGCTGTAAAGCAGGGAAGCAAAGTATTTTTGTGATTTGAAGGTAATGGATTGGAAAGACTACAGCGACCTGTGTGTGATTTATTTAGAAACTGTACTCATCAGTGCGTCGGATGTGAAACTGTAGTGCTTCACGTTTTAAAAAAATAATAATAAGCAAAAGATCATTGTACTGGATTCTAGAGGCATTAGAAGTTAAAGCACCAGACAAGAAAACTGAGCTATTTGTAGTTGATTGTTAAGAAAGAGACTTTTTTTTTCCCTCTGCTTGGCACAGATTTAACTGTTTAACACAGTAAAAAGTTTAGGTTGTGAATCTTAACCTACCATTAAAAGATTTCTAATAATGATTATTAAATTGAAACGGCAGTAAGAAAAACAGCTTTTGGACCTTCATTCATGTTTTGGACTTTTATTGTGAAAATCCAAAGCAACAGAACCATGTGAGTGGAGCCAGAAGTACTGTTTATATCATCAGGAATGTCTTTAATTATCGCCTGCTGGATGAATTTCAGTTAAGCTTTCAGAAAATAATCACTGGATGTACGTCTATGATTTATTAACCTTTGGAGTCCGATTTTAAGATGGCCACCACAGCTAATCAACATTAGCTAACACAGAAATAGCTGTAACTCAGTCAGTTTCACAGACATCAAGCTAAAATTTCATCTGGTAGTCGCTGAGAGTCATTCACAACACATACTCTGAGCGTGATGAGATCGCACATGATGGTATTTTTTTAATTGTCCATAACTCGTCTTCAAATTAAGATGAACTGAGTCGACATCCATTCCTTTGCTTTTAATTTAATACTGTGGAGTAAAAATGTAAAAAACACTACTGTTTGGTGTAGAACAGTCATAAAATATGTAACTAGAATTTTAACATCATATAATTTTTACATGAGTGCAGGCTTGCTACTATAGCAACACTAAATGTACTTTTATACGATTCTTATTTATAAACATTGTTGCGTGTTTTTGTCATTCAAAATTCAGCAAATAATATTTAAGTGTAAGTTCAGAGTTGCAGCTATTCTCCTTCCTCGTATTTCTTTAGAGCAGTTGATTTTTTTTTTTTTTTTGCTGCTGCTAAAGTCATGAATTTTTTAGTAAATGTTGCGTAATGCTGGGTCAAACTGGTGCATGTGCTGCGTCTGCACATCCGAGGAGCTGAAGTGTCCTTAAAAGGACAGATGGACAAACCCAGCTGCATGCTCTCTGGATCCCTCAGTGCATTTCAGGTCATATCCCAGCAGGAATCAAACCCCCCATCCCTCCAACTAAATGTTTTCTTTTGCATAGTTTACAAGCATCTTACATTTAGAAACGCTTGAGTGAGAATTTGCATTTTTATTGGTACAACTTAAAATGACAAATTTCCGCACAGCGTAAATTAAATCAGTCATCATTACAACACAGGCTTAAAACTGTTGTCAATAAAGTGCAAAAATAATGGGTAGAACAAATGTCTGAACTGAACTGATCATTCGGCACAAAAACAAACTTACGCACAGCTGAACGTACTGGTGTCTGAATGACAGCCACCAATTTAACAAAACATCAAGAACCGCTGGTAGAAAATGTAGATTTTTACAGCTTAATGATAAAAAATTAGTGGTCTCACTTGCAGATATTAGTTAAAAAAGGAGCATGTACAGAGTAGAAGGTAGAGGGTTTCCCAAAAGAGGGGGGAAAAATATTATTTTTCTATCCTTACAGCTAAAATAGTCATTTCAAGATAAACTGATGAAATCAAAATAGGCAAACGGCTCAGGAATGAAAGGAAAAGATGAATGCAGCCCCACAAAAAAAGCATTTTGAACAACATACTTTCTGAATTGGAGCCCATCTGTGGTACCTTTCTAACAACAAAAAATTAAAGTTAATTATATTCATTAAATACCTAAAAACAATACTGAGCATTATGAATTTAAAACAACACAAAACAGTTTTTTTTCCAGTGTTGGCTTCACAGTAGTTTTACTTATACAGATGCTTCTTCAGATTCCTTTTGGTGCTATTTTTTTTTTAAATAATTGACTCAAAAGCAGCTTTTCTTTAAAACATTCAGTAGATCTTTAGCTCTGCTGAACAGCTACCATTCTCATACTTGAAGTACAAAGCACAAACGTTTCCAGCACTTTTTTTTTGTCTTTTTAAATAGTTTGATCTCAAGTACACGGTGCACTCAGCTGTTAAACCTCTCTCCTTTCAGGAAAGATGTACAGCCCAAGTTCTACCAGTGCTCCCAGCAGCATGGTCCACAGTGGTATGCAAACAAACGTCAGCTTGACGTCGGCCAGTTTTTCCAGCTTGGCGCACAGCGTCAGACAGAAGCCCAGTTTGAGCAGCATGGCCGTCAGGTACCAGGTACGCAGACGCAGGTCTGGTGAACCGTTGCGTGGGTCGTACCCAGGCTTGCAGCGGCCAGCCATTTTGATGGCAAGCATGAGAATGAGGATGCCGTCAAAGACCCAGACTGGGAGGAAGATGAGGAACCAGTTCCACTGCACCTGGTGAGAGGAAGACGAAAAAGTTAATATTCAAGGCTTGTATTCCTGACAGTTTGATTATCACTGTTATTTATTAGAAAAAAATCAGAATCTGCATCACAGACATGGATGATTGTTAAACAAAAACCTTGCATTTTGTAAAATAAATAAAAATTGATTTTAAGAAATCAATTGAAAGTTAAAAATAATGATAACAAGACAATAAAAACATATTTTACCATACCTTGCCATCCAGTTTGAGTACCAACATGATGAGGAAAACAAGGGTAAAGACCCAGGTCAACAAAACCCTTTGAGCCAGAGACATCTTACTGTCTGGAGACACACAGAGACATAAAGTAGAACCTGGACAGACAGACGAGGACAGAAAGAGACACTCATGATAATGCTTAGTTTGTAAATATTATAATGAACAGCTGCGTTTTTAAACAGCCAGCAATATTATAGTAGCTCCTACCAGCCATGGTTTACGTGGTAGTATCTGTCCTGCTCACAAAATGAAGCAAAATTAAGCTAAAACAAGCCTAAATTACTGCTTTCCATTCATTGTTAGCGAACCTGTCAGCTAGCTAGCTAATAATAGCATTTAGCTAATGTTCTGTAAACATTTTTTTTTTTAACTTACATCAGCGTTTTCCCAACTCAATGGCCAGGATCTTCTCCCTGCGTGCTACATATTAATAATTACATCCTGTTACTAACCATAAGTCACATTATTATTAATAATAAACGCTATGTAAATAACTACACACCGCTTTTATTTTTGGTCCCGTTATCTTTGCACTGGGGCCAGCCCACCCTCGAAGCTGATTGGTTACGTACTCTTTACGTCATAGCACGTTTTTACGTTCACCAATCAGGCGTCTTTACCGTAATGTTTGCGCAAAGGACAGAGTCGTTCTTCTCCTGCAGTGACCGTTAACGTCCACCAGAGGTGAGTACAGTCCCGTCACTTCCGAGGCTTCCGTGGAACTGAACGACGTAAAGAAAATACATTTTCTCTTATTCTCTACCTTCGAAACAAAACATTGATGTAAACCACGTTACTTCTTCGTTACGCTTTGCCTTTTGCTTTAGACGGAGGTAGCGTTTAAATCTGCTTAAAATGTCGTGTCGCGTTTGAACGAGGTCTTACGGTAATGGACTCGAGTAGTATTTTTCGCACCGAGCGACAGAAAGGGAAAAAGCTTCAAATCGAGCAGACGCTCAGCATCTTCTTCCAGACAATGGACAGAGCTGGCTGGCTAGTTGCACTTTTAAATTAACTTGGAATAGTGCAGTTTACTGTGGTGAAAAACGTTGCTGTTGCGGCGCGGAGGAGGTAAGCTTGCTCATGGACTCATTATTAAGGACAGCTGTGGGGCTTTCTGACTGCCGCCGGTGGATTAGCTAACCGTGTAGCTTGACTTTAGCTTAGCGGGGGGAGGAGGAGGGTTTTCTGTGCGTGAGAGCCGATTGAGCCGCTGAAACGCCTTTAAAACACTGGTTGCATTCCGCTGCTCGTTTGCTAGTTTAAAAGTAGCATTGTTTACAGTGTTTTACTGAGCTGTGTCTTTATGTTAAAGTGGAAAACAGAACCTCCATCTTCCTCCTCCCGCACCAAGCTCACTGCTTAAATCTGAAACCACAGCTGCAGCATCAAATATATATATTATTTTATTTTTAAGAACGAAAACACTCAGTACATATTCATATATTTAATTACATGAGTTTCTGTCTAACTTTGTGTTTTAGACTACTCACTGTCGGGTTTGGCTGAACTATTTCTGCCACTTTGCTAAAGTTGAAGTTGCCCAGAAAATGCATTTATTCACATAACCACAGTTTTCCAGTGCCGTTTAGCAAAATCTGGTGGCTTTTTAGTTTCAGCTGCAGAAATTGTTTTCTGCAAACATAAATGTAAATGCCGAGTGCTGAATATCTGCTAAAAGCCGAAATTCAGTTCTTGAAGCTAAAAGAAGCAGAATGCTAGCAAAATGTAGCAGAACGCTAGCTAAACTTAGCAAACAGCTTGCTGGAAGCTAAACGCAGCTGAAGGCTCCCGAGAAGCTAAACGCAGCCGAAGGCTCGCAAGAAGCTAAATGCAGCCAAAGGCTCGCTAGGTGCTAAACGCAGCCAAAGGCTCGCTAGGAGCTAAACGCAGCCAAAGGCTCGCTAGGAGCTAAACGCAGCCAAAGGCTCGC
>NC_051447.1:13025936-13081136 GCF_001649575.2 Kryptolebias marmoratus | reverse complement strand
AGGCTCGCGGGAAGCTAAACGCAGCCAAAGGCTCGCGGGAACCTATACGCAGCCAAAGGCTCGCGGGAAGCTAAACGCAGCCAAAGGCTCGCTAGGAGCTAAACTCAACCACAGGCTCACGAGAAGCTAAACTCAACCACAGGCTCGCGGGAAGCTAAACGCAGCCACATGCTTGCAATAAGCTAAATGCAGCCAAAGGCTCGCTAGAAGCTAAATGTACTGAAAAGCTTTCTTGAAGCTTAATGTAGCGAAAGGCTAGCTACATACTAAAAGTATCTTAGGAAGACAGAAATAGATCATGTATGCTGAAGCAGATTTCTAAGAGAACAATGTCTGAATTGGCTGATCTAAATGTATTTCTGTGGGGAACGTATTTGTAAATAAAGGTTAATATTTTGTAAAATCTAAAAGTTGCAGAAATCAAAACTTGAAGCAGCCGGGTCCTGAATGAGCTGAACATTTGGATAAATGGATGGCCTAAAATAGTACAATGAATTGGATTGGAAAAAAATTAAATTA
The DNA here is from genome assembly GCF_001649575.2 of Kryptolebias marmoratus. Classification (NCBI taxonomy): domain Eukaryota; kingdom Metazoa; phylum Chordata; class Actinopteri; order Cyprinodontiformes; family Rivulidae; genus Kryptolebias; species Kryptolebias marmoratus. The sequence goes on along the minus strand of NC_051447.1, from coordinate 13,080,617 downwards.
AATTTTAATGCAAAATTGGCAGGTTAGAGAATTAACTTTATCGTGAAAATACTAAACTAGTTGCTCAGTTATTTTTTCATCAGCTTATATTTTCACTCAGGTGACAAAAACATTTGTCACTCAGTATTGTGCTTGGATTTTCGGTGCTATATTTAAAAAATCACACACTGAGGGTCAGAGGTCTCAGATGGTGAGATGGCCTAAGAAACACTGCTGAGGCGAACACGTTTACCATCAGAACAGTGCGTCTCACATGTCATCTTAGTCCAGCATTAATTTCCACCCTAAATTAACAATTTTCAAAACGCTGACTTGAGTTGAAATTTGCCCTCTGTGACAAAGTTCAGGTTACGTTTAACTTGTAAATCCTGCTTTGGAGCAGCACCACTAAACACAGCGAAACGGCAAACCTCTTACTTAGATCTGTTCCTTCTCAGTCCTTTACAGTCACCGTAGTTTATTTTATTTGCATACCACATATATTTCTGTAGCTGAACTGCAAGACCGGATTATAAGAGTGACTTACGTGGAACACAAGGAAGTTTAACAACCCTCTTCACCAGCAGTTCCTTTAGCATTTAGCAAATGTTTGCAAAATTATCGTTTAGCACTTGTTGAAAGAGCAGGGATGAGTGATGGTATCGCTCTGTTTACTTCTTGCACATATGTGAGGTTAAACCCAGCCTGTGTGAGTGTGCAGATTTGGGGTAAATCAAACACAGTGGATGAGGCAACACAAAATTTTTAACACAGTGACAGTTGAGGTAGTCGTGCTTGTCAGTCAGCGTAGCTGTGCAGCAGGTCTACTGTGTCCATGAACAGATTGTCTGTGTGTTTTTGGATTTTAGTGGATAACGGTCTGACTGGGTGACCTTGTGTGTTTGAGCGTGCATAATTTCCACTCCATCTCCGTGCTGCAGTCTCTCCTTTTTTGTGCCTCCTTCAACCGCTTGATTCCGTCTTTGTTTTTGAGGACCTCTTAGATGTTGATGCTGTGTTGTTAGCTCGTTTCTGCCTGCATAGCTGGTTACATCATCGGCTGCAGCGTAGTTACATCACACACCAAACTGCTGTTTCATTTAAGGTTCCCGCAGTCGCACGGTGGCCTGCACATGAGCGATGTTTATTTTATGAATGCATAATCCAAGTTCGAAGAGGTGCTGTTAGCTCAGCTGCACTGCCTTTAAACTGGTTAGGTCCTAGTATTGTGTTTATACAGAGTGTAGGAACCAAATAGTTCTGAGAACTCATGTTTCATTTCCTCGAGTACATTGGATATAGCCAAACTCCAGTTGACATTTTCACCTGATTCAACCTGAATTTGGTGAAATTGGTAAAGTAAGTCATGCTGTAGCTGAAAGAAACATCTTGCATTTAGATCAAAGTGGATTCACCTGTTGATAACATATTAAATAAAACAATTACCTGAGAGGCTTCAGACTGTAGTTTGGTTTTACACACTTGTGTGCTGACACTGTATTTAATCAGCTCAGTTGAAATGGCTACCGACAGAGTACAAGTACTCTTACATTAAGTAGATCTGAACCTTTAAAAACATCAAGATAAGGAAGAACTTGTGATCTTGTGCTGATTCTGCAGGGAAAAACTTTTCCCGTAAACAACCTCAGGGTAAAAATACCACTGTACAGCATAAATACAGACATAAATCATTTTATAAAAAACAGTTGATCAAGTTTCTGTTGCTTTACTCTCTGATGTCAACAACCATGTACACAGTGATCAATTGATTTTAAATCAGATCTTAGACAAATGGACTCCTCAAACTGGATTGATGTTCATGTTTCTGTCAAACCGGAAAGTTTAGATATGAGTCAAAATACCAAAAACACATTTAAAAAGGACAAATAGTTCTCCTGTTTACCCCTTAGGCCTTAAAATCAGATGTTTACTTTCATGGTCTGTATTTTACATTTGATTTTGCACAAATTTGAGACATATTTAAAATAATTTATTCTGTATTATTTTGTTAAACGTTAGCTCTTGTTCAATCTGTTAACCTAAAATACAAAATCCAACCATATAAAATCAAAAATTGCCTCAAAAACTGTTTCTATGAAATTATTTATTTAGCATATACTAATCCTAAGGGTTTTAGAAAGCAGTTTGATTGCTTAGAAGGATTTTGTAAATTCTGCCAAAACATAAGCAGGTCTTCTGACATAAAATAGGCAATATTATTAGGTTTATTATTTAATTAAAACTATTGCATTCAGTCATTTTGAGATGGATCACTTTTGTTCAGCTGTTGTGGAGGCTTTATTCTAAATATTCAGAGCAAGAATGTCAGTGTGCAGATCTGAGATTAAACCATTAAATCAAGTGAATATGTCCTCTTTGTCCTCGGGTACAGTTTTCTAATAACATGCTGCCTCCATAACAGTTCATGTGTGTCTGCAGAGAACAGTGGTTGTGTCAACAATGAATGGAAGCAGCTGAAAATACTGATAAGCACAGCTGACAAAACTATGAACTTTTAGCTGACGATCATCTGCTTTTCAAATAAATGTTGTGAATGATATAATCGTCATCTTGATTGCTGTTTTACATTATCTTCCTGTAATTGTTGCGTAAAAAAAACAAGTGTTTGTATGAGCTTTGAAAAAAAAAAAAAAACAGCCACTTGTAAATAAATACGGAGACATTTTAGAACCATTCAAGACCAATGTTTACTGCATCCAGAATATCTTTTATAAGCAAATGATATTTATAATTATGCAGATATGGTCACAGTTATCAGAAATAATTACCTACACAATGGTTAATTTTGATCAGCCTGCCTGTAGGAATAATTCAGTGTCTTTATGCATCATGAGCTAATATTAATTGCATAAAACATTTAAAAATGACCCATTCAAAGCTTGTAGTGTTAAGTTTATTATGGTTATTTTCACTTTTACAATCACAGAAGTAAATTTTTAGTGGACTTAATTACATTGCTGTATTTTAAAATGAAGCACACTCGTCTGATTTTATATTGGAAACACACATTCTAATTACTTCATGTCACTTTTCCAGTTGGATACCTTTAGGGGAAATAAACGACAATTCTCGAAAACGTTCCAACATGTTTGTTGTTTAGCTTCGTGTCACAGGCTCCCTGCAGTTTTATGTTGCTGGTATTATCGCTTAATAATGACAGCGTGTTGGAAATGATTGCTGATGAAGGAGGGAGATTAGGATCGTTGACCTCAGAAGTTGCCGCAGGAGCTTCACTGTTGGTTTGCCTGTTGATCATTACCGTTTTAAGCGATTCAGAGTATGTGCACAGGCAACTCGTGTGATTTTGAAGGTCAGCAATTAACACGTGCTGCTCTTTATGTGAGGGATTATTATGTAATCCTGTTTTCACAGTGAGCAGTATGAGCTTTAAGGGTTTTTATGTTGTTGTTGTTTGTTTGACTGAACCAAATGCCACCTGTCACTTGATTGCCAAGCTTTTCCAGAGACAGACTAAAACGTGCGCTGCTGGTGCTGGTTTGAATCTCAGGCCAAACCCAGTCTGAATCTCTGTTTTGTTTCCCAAATTTCCAGATCTTGCTGCAGTTTGGCTGTGAGGACGAAGCGCGAGTCAGCTCCGAGGCCGGACCAGAGGTGAGTCCTGCGTGCGCTCGTTGAAATGCGTCTTGTGTTTACCGGTTTGCAGCCATTAAATCCCACACAGGCTGTTCTTGTGTGTTGCATGCTTCAACACCCCCGATCCCGTTGCTCCGAGGGCGTCAGCTGCCTTCATACACACACACATTACACCGAGCCTCCCTGCTCAGACACCAACAGCAGTTCATCAGAACTGTTTACTGTTTGAAAGAGAACGACGAATGGGGGAAAAAAAACAACTGAATGGGAAAAATAACACTTCCCCTTTTAGCTGTATGTACAAGACGCAAACACAGGGCCTTTTTTAGCATATGTGTGTCCGTGCAGACTAAACTGTGAAGTTCAGTGGCAGAATTATTCTTCTGTGAGTTTCACTTCATCAGTGGTTACTGATTTCCAAGTAACACACTGCCACAGGCTGTTTTTTTTTGCATTACTATGTTATGTTACCACTCTGCGTACCAGTAATCGCTTTTTATTCTTCCTTAGTTTGATTATACTGTTTCCAATAAACTATGAGCTGGAGCCTGTGCTATGAGTCAGTATGAGTGGCTTATTGACAGGTTTGGGTCTGGGAATCTTCAGGCACCTCACAACTCAACTTGATTATGATTCAGAATGTTACAAAACGTTTATTGAATCAACTATAATCACACTTCAAACTAAATCCTGAGCACAGAATCTCTCAGACCTAAAAGAAGCTAAATATTTTGCTCTGGATGTCCACGACTCACATTTTAGACACTTTCTTCAGTGTTTCCATGACTTTGTTTTGGTTATCGTTGTAGCAGACTTTGGTTGTGATGCTTTTCTTCTATCGTAGCTCCAAAGTGCGAAAAATGGTGCCAAAACGCAAATCCCTTTTGATAAAAGCTGCAATGGTCTTTTCCTGGTTAGGTGGAAACTTTGATGCCGTTCGTTCGATACTCCTTTGTTAGCAGCGGCAGCTACCACCGGCTGATTTTCATTGTCCTCTTCTGGGTGGAAACGTATACACAACTTGCATATAGTGCTATGTGTCTTGTCGACATCACTTTTCCTTTTAACTTCATAGAAGTCGAACAAACCAGATGAAGCTGCTTGTGTGTCTTTGTCGGTCATCTCGTTCTCGTGTATTGATGTTATCGACGATAAATAATAATACATTTTTTAAAATTGATTCAAAATTCTTGTTCGTATTACAGCACACTAAAACATAAAGTGAGCCCCACCCCTTGTCAGGTTCGGTTTGAAACTTGCAGTGTCATAAAGTTGGTTCACTTCTTACCTGGATCCGTCATCGTGGCAGTTTTTTAGGTTTTCAGATTAGAGATCATACATGCTAACCCATCCCCTCTCAACCACCGGTGTGTAACAATGGAAGTCTCTTCTTTATCCTGTCCCTCCACGTGTTACGTTGAAGTCTTCAAGTTCTGCAGAAGCCTGTAAATCAGTCATTCAAATCAGGTACCTCAAAGCAGAGAAACATCTATGCAGGATAGAGGCCCTCCAGGACCAGGATTGGACACCACGTCCAACCCTGATCCTGGAGGGCCTCTATGTGGTTGATAACCAGCTTCGTAGCACCACTTCATCGTTAGGGGTAGTTCAGCCAAATATTTTAAAGAATCCTGGGTTATAGTGAACCTGCTTTATATTTTCCCCGGATTGGCACCATCTGAATACCTCAAGAAAAATCAGGATTCGTTAGAAGTAGTGGCTTTTTTCTAATTCGTTGTCTAGTTTCAGGAAAAAATATCGTTTGGGACGGTTCACTTTCATCTGCGTGCTGACAAGAGTTGCAAGTTGTCCAAATAGCTTGAGACTGACTCATAAAGAGATTAATATGTCCTGCTTTCAGTGGTCTGGTCGCTTTTCTGAATCCCCATCCTTTAACCTTCGATCGTCTATTGAGCATCCTCATGTTTCCTGTTGGCAGGCGACACGCTGAAACACTGTAACGCACACGTGCACCCCCACCCCGTGCAGAAACCTCTCTCATCAAGAAATGTGGAGCACCCAGATAGACGAGAGCAGCTAATGTTACACATCACGAGTTTCCATCAAGGACTTCTGCTGCTCATGTGGTTTTACACACATTCCAAAGATGCATTTCTTGTAGAACTTTTTTTTTTCTCGCCCCCCTCATTTTTGATGGAAGTTAATGCTTGACAAGCATTGCTTAAAACCCTTTACTGTTTACCGTTATCTGACCACCAAAACAAGTTGTTTTAAATTTTTCAGATCGTAAGGCATGGTTACAGCAATCCAAGAATTCTTAGCTTGCGCAAAGATGAAACCTGTCACCTAATCTCTCATCTCATTAAATATGAACCCCTCGATGTTGTTGCGATTGGACGAACAGATGAAGGGGAGTATACAGTTACACATCACAAGATTTAGGAAACCTACACGGCACCAGCTGACCTTAATTTGTTTTTCCGACGCTCGGCTGAGCTTGTGACACTGACAGACATGGTAAACTTTTGACTTTTGTGATGCCTCTGCTGTAAAACGCGTGCAGATAACGTCTAAAAGTAAATTTAATATGAGCTACGATTGCTATAGATTCAAATTTTACAACCAAAATCTGTAGTAGCTTGTGCTTTTTTATAAGGAAAATAGTGATGTTTTCACAACGTAATGAAACAAAGCCTCTTTTGTGCTAATAATATAATTATGTGAGATGAAAAATACCAGAGCAACTGTGTTTAACTATCTTAGAGAGAAACTGTAATGGGTTAAAACCGTCAGTATTGCCATCTTTAAAAACATAAGCTATTTATACAGTTTACACAATTAGGGTATTTGGTACATTCACATACACTTACTCAGCTGTAGGGATTTTTGCTTTTGTTGGTAGAAATTACTAAAAGGCTGAGTGTTTAAAATCTAGTTATTTTTTCTTTAAATATGTATTAAATGAATGGGACGCCTCTACTGGATTTCTCATTAGTGTTTGTTTTAAAGGCTGATTAAATCTGTCCATGAACATGTGATACTCACAGCATTTGTTGGCAGTGTAGGACAAAAAAAACAAACATTTTTCTTGTTTAGAAATGTTATTAAATGTCAACTTTAATGGAAATTACTCAGAAGCCTTTAGTAAACAACCCTGGATGGGTTTAGCTATTTGTTCTTGGTTTTTCAGTCACTTCTTCCAGCATAAAAACCCACGCAGCACAGAAAGAGCCCTCATCTAAAGCATGGCCTACATCCTTCACACTGTCTAGCTTGACCGCTCGCTCTGTAAATAGGTCAGTCCGGACTGACGGCTGGTCACACAGATTTGGCGAGCCTCGAGGCTGCAGACGGTCAGAGCGTATGTGTTTGATACGGAAAATGTCACATTCTTTAGGAGCTTTGTAATGGGTCGTGAAACGAGCTGTTTTTGTTGACAGATTTATTTTTTTTCTCCCCACTACCAGAATTGCGGCACAAAGCCAAACGATAAAGGGTGAAAACAAACATTATGAGCCGTTCGACTGTAATGAGAAGATTTTATGTGAGCGCTCGAGCTCTGGCTGGTTTTTTTCTTTGAATGTCTTTGATTCTTTCTTGGGAACATGTAATGGCTGTTTGTTTATTGGGCTCTGTTCCCTAAATATCCTTCAGGAAACCACCATATATTTCGGGATCACTGCAGCTGTGTGCTTTGTGGAAAAAAGTGTCTTAGGAAGCATTTTTTTATTTTTTTCTGCAGAAAATAATGACCCTGCAGCGTAGATCCAAGGCTGTGGCTGTATTAGGTAATAATAGTTATCTTTGACTGTCTGCTCGTGTGTATGAACTGGTGCTTCCAGGCGAGGTTTGATGATGGGATTTAGAGGCTTTGGATAAAGAGGATCTGCCTTGTTTTTCCTACCACTGTTTTTGCATAAGGAGGCTTTGGGAGAGTTTAAAAAAAGAGTCTGCAGTTTCCATAATGATGGGGTGTTGCTCCCTTAGGACTTTCTGCCTGGATTTACTCGGCTGCAGCTGCTGTTTTATGTCATCAGAATGTGACATTATGTCACTGATCGGATTACAGGGATATTTTGTGGAGTTTAAATCGGTAATTCAGTCTCACAATGTGGTGCTTGTCTCTTTTGCCTGACTGTGTGTGTGTGTGAAGTTCTCTGTTTTTAACCAAGAACATTTTGTCATTTTAACATCGAACATCATCAGGAATCAGCAATGGTGTTAATGTTGGGTCAGTTATCTTTAACTCTTACTCTTTGAGGGCACATTAGGATGACTGTTTGAGATTTTACAATATACCTTTTTAATCTAATCATTGATTTTAAATATAGAAATTTGATAATGAGTCATTATTGCAAAGGACTTCCTTGTACTGCAACAAATCACAAACTTTTATATTCCAAGTACCATACTTTCTGCTTGTCAGTGATATATTTGGCCCATCTGATGGACTCTCATGCCTTGAAACCCACTTTCAGTTTAGATGATGGTGGTAAATAAGCTAAAACACAGAGAAAATGTTGATCATCGTGATGACAGAACCGAAAGAGAGGATTAAGAAAAGTGTGAGTTTATTTTAGTTAATGTTGTCATTACTTCTCCAGTGTCGTACAGCCCTAATATATGACCCATACTTTTATTTTGGAAAGCACATTTGGGCAATTACCCATTATGCTTCTTCTGTCTCTTTTTATTTCCCCAATCATAATAATTTAGATTTTTACTGAATGCTTTCTGCTGCTTCTTTAATTATTTTATTTGAGGAGTCTTTCAAAATATGTTGTTGAAGTGCAGAACGTTGTAACAAAGCCATTAGCATTAGCTTAAAAAAAAACAGCTGTGCAAATTTATCAGTGACAGTTTGTTTAATAATAAATGAAAATAAAATTATTAACTTGCCGTGTTGGAGCTACAGAAAGTACAATTTTCTACTTTGTTTTTGATTCATGAACCAGGAACACAGAAATCCTCTCCCAAAAAAGAAAGGAAATAAGAAAAATGAACCCCATATGAATAAATTTAGCAGTTTTGACTTTTATTTCAAATTTTTCTTGCTTCAGTTTTTATTTAAGGCTTCCCCTGATGCCATAAAACAATCTGGTTTGAAAGCACACAAAGGCTAATGCTCTCTGTGCTTTCTCTCCTAGTTTTTCCCCAGCTTTAAGTTAGTTTATGTATCTTTTTATTGTGTAGATGTGTACATATCAGGGTAAAATATATCAGTATTTCAGAAAAGGTGAAAAGTGACGGATGGAGGGAGTTGGAGAGAGGTCATGATCGCAGCTTTAGGCAGCAGCATGAACACTTCCTTCCTGTTTCTAAAAATATATTTTGCTTTCAGGCATGAGCAGAAAAGCCTGCGAACAAAGACTCAATAATGCAAATAAAATCACTTAGGACCGGTGTTTCCAACGGGCGCCTTTGTGTGTCGGCCTCTTCTTGATGTGCAAACTGTTTACATTTGGCTGAAGTTGAACATTTTTCTCTTCTTCCTGCTTTTGAACCTTATAAACTCGGTTTTGACACTGAGCTTGGACTTGTTCCATCTTGGCTTTGAACACTACAACCTTAGAGCACGCACACACACACACACACACACACACACACACTCTGAACTTTCTTTGTTTGAAGTGGTGACTTGAAACGTTGTGTTGTGGTTTTGTAATTGGGTGATAAGCTATGAAGCTGTCAAAGGGTCCCATACAATGATCTTTCTCACATATTTCTTTGCATCACAGACCTGCAGATGGTCACAAAGGTGGCCCATGAGATTCTTCAGGGCTTTTACTTTTGTAGTTGGACGTATTCGAGGCTTTAGGCCAATTCACCAGGTATAAAATATATTTAAAAGTAATCGTACTGAATGTGAGGACGTAGACTAGCAGTAAGAAGTTTCTACCATGCGGAGTGATTCTTCTACGTGCAAAGCAACTTACCGGGACAATATAAAAAAGGCAGTTTAGTGTTGTAAGCCCTCACCCGCTGGGTTAAATAACTAACAGGAAAAAACAGAAACAGTTTTTCAGTTCTGAGGTTTTATGTCAGGAAATGATTCATTTCTCACCAGGTCAGTGTGAACGCTGCAACTGAATCGATGAAGATTCAAATCAAATACTAAATTAAAAGCAAAGCTAAAATTTGCAAAACCATAGATAAATATTAAAGTTGGCAAAGCAAAGCTAAAAGCTGGAATTGGCAAAACGGTAGCTAAAAATTAAAGTAAGCAGAACAGTAGTTACAAACTCTATAATTAGCACAACAGTAGCCAAAAGCTAAAAATGAAGCAAGTATGCTTTAGTAAATTTGAAATAGCAGAACTTTTCAATGCTGTGAAGATGCCTTATTGCATTGCTATAAGGGGAAAAATGTCAATTTTGTTAAATAATAAAAAAAAAAAGTCAGAGTCGTAATGTCTTGAACGAGCCGAACGTTTTAATACCTAGCTAACATGGCTGAGCACAACACTGAAATACCTCCTGAGAGTCCCAACTTCATTTTAAAAAAAAAGAACCACTTCTGTTGTTTGGAAATATTTTGGTTTAAAAGTAGAAGATGTGGATCAGGCCACCATATTTTTCAAGTTATGCAAGCATGTTGTGTCAGGTATGGGTGGACACGTCAAATCTGTTTATAGACAGTTTAACAAAAAACATTTCTAAAGTTACATATTTAATTGGGCAAATCCAATATTTTAAAAAAAAGCAGAAAATGTGGAATATCGTCTGTGATGTCGTTATCACGTTATCGTATTTAAAAAAAATATATATTGTAATATTACTTTTTGGCAATATGGCCCATCCCTGGTACTGACTCAGCATTCAGACTTGGTACAAACTGAGATGAACCACAGCACTTAACGTGTCCTTCATTACTGTCATTTGTTTCATAAGAACAAAATGCGTAAACAATGTTTCCAAAAAGGATTCCTGTAAGACCAGTTTTAGCTTTAAGTCAACTTTCCTTCAGCTTATTAAGGTTTGCAGGAACAGTTTTCTTCAGGTCCGACAACATTTCAGTCACGCTAGGATCTGGATTTTGAATAGGCTAAATTGTTACTAATATTATGTAACAGAAAAATAAAAATAAATGCAGACACTTAAAAGCACAGGAGCAAGAAAGAGAGAAGGTTAAAACAGAGAGAAGAGGAAAGAGTGGATCATCACAACAGCCTCAACCAGTTAACTCAGCAGCTTCGGTCTGCACGGACTCAGACATACCTTAAAAATAAACTTCCTATAATTAAAACCAAACGTGCTGAAAGTCCAGATGATCTAAATGACATTAAGGAAACCGCCTACTGACTCGCTCTGATCAAGCTTTAGCTCCAGAAAATGTAGTTTCAGAGAGAACCGGATGAAAACACTAACTCATGCTAACACTCTGCAGGCCTGAAGGAGCCTTTGGTTTTTACCACATTCTTTCTGCTCGTGAACATTAACTCGAGCGCTTCAATGTTCAGCGAGTGTTTATCTGAATATGAATCTCCGAAGAACCCGGTTAATAGTAATCCGTGTTAAAATGCTTAAATGCCTGTAGACGGTTCTTTAGGGAGATGACGTTTTAAGTGTGTGCTTTATTCTGTTAATACGTTCTGAGGGCGATGGCTTGACTTTGAATAGCATTTTGTGTTTTCAGATGTGGTTTTTAACGTCAGATAAGGTCAGAGTGGCTGCAAAATAAATCCATTACCTTGGTGACATTCCCATTAAAAAAAGCAAACTAGGTGCGTGCGTTCCCCTCCCTCCTCCCTGTGCGATCAGAGGACACGTCTCTCCAGGTGCAGCTCCGTCTCCTCATTACTCCGTCACTCACGCTGCTCTCTTCTGTCTCTCTCTTTGTCTTTTCAGTCTAAGATGCCCTGAGTGTGCGAAGGGAAATGTAAATGGCTTCCAAAGTAAAAGATGCTGTGGTGTGGTACCAGAAAAAGGTGAGTTCATTTGCAACTTCTACAGAAAATCTAAAATTATGCTTTGGGTTTCCATCTTTCCATCATGGAGGAGACTAGTTTATCGCTACATTTATTCAGATATATTTAGTCTCACTGCATATCAGCTACTTCAAAAAATACAATGTTTCAGTGAGTTTTACTTGTAACATGTTAGATTATTTAGATTAAATTTAGATTAGATTCTCACGTTTTGCTGGCTTTTTTCTGTGTTTTTGATTAACTTTTGCAAAATAGTTGTTCAGTTTTAAACAGATGTTTATTTTCCCCGTCTTTTACCAATTGGATGTTTTTTATCTGAGCTTTTCTTACACTGCTGCTTTGAGTGTCTGCTTACAATGCAAATACCTAAAACAATTGATGTTAAAACAAAAAAAATAAAAAAGACAGCACAATTTATTCTCTAATTCTGCAGAATTTATAACTTTGCCCACCAGCTTGACTAGTGGTTCTAAGACTATATTAATGTTTTCTTTTTTTAAAATGATCTAATCAGGATGATTCAACGTTTACCAAAGATATAGGAAAGTCAAAAAGATGTTTCTGAAACCTCTGCTAAAACTCCTCGTCACGTTTTGCTTTGAATCCAAGCAGAAATTATTGGTCAAAATATGTTTTTCTGTGTCTTCATCAGTCGGGATAGAGCGCAGCCGCAGCAGCGACTCAATACGTTTACAGAACTTCATCATATTGGGTTTAATATCGTCCGAGCCGTTCAGCACACTCTGCACCGGGCGGGTGTTGTGTGTCCCTCTTGTTCCGTCGTCTCAGACATCGGATCCTCCTCTGGACGTTTGCGCTGCTCAGCTTACACTCTTCATCTGCCCCCTCATACCTGTCTTTCCTTTCAGCCTCTTCCAGCTGAGGTTTTTTTTCTGTCTCTGCCTTTAATCTGTCCCTTTGAACATGATTCATCAGAAGTTACAGACTTTAATTAAAGGTTTACTCTGAAAACACTAGTTCCTGGAAAAATACTGTTGTCAGTAAAAAAAAGGGCAGCTTCTCAAAGCTTTATTATTGTTTATCTTAGTTCCCAAATGTAATTGAAGGGATTAAAGTCTTAAGTCTTAAATGAGGAATCATCAGAACTGCCCTACATGTGTTAGAGATTGGATTATGATGACTAAAGATCAGGCCTGATGACTTTCATGGGGTATCTGGTTGCGTGTGTTTTGTCAAACTAAACTTGTGTGGATAGAAGCTTCGCCTGTCAAGACAACCACTCGTTCACGAATGAATGAACCTTTTGTAAGGAGCAGTCACACCTGCTGACAGGGCGTCTTTACTCACAGCAACAGATTAGTTAATTGCCTTGTTGACATCAAGGTAACATTACACATCTTTTGTTTATTTTTTTCTTAAGGTAAGACATCATGACATATGGGGTTTTCTGCATCACTTCAACATCCTGTAATCTGTAAATGACTCGGTGTCACAGCTGGCCAGCTTGAAAAGCAAAAACTGACTGATTTCACCTCCTGACAGCCGCTGTATTTTATTTTTTATTAGACCTTTTATTTAACCAGATAAAACCCATTGAGATCATGACCTCTTTCATAGGGGAACACCGCAAAATAATTAAATAATAAAACACTGTCTTTATGAAAGCCTCAGACTTTTTAAAAAGCTTTAAATAGTGGGGGAATTTTTGTGTGGGTTTTTTCTAACGAGGACATTCTTTGGGTTATAATGCAGTTCAGTGTATTCACATTTTTGTTTTTCTCTCGTGTTATTTTATGTACGGTGGATATATAAAGTCTACACACTCCTGTTAAAACACCAGGTTTCAGTGATGTAAAAAGACGAGACCACGATGAGTAATTTCAGCACTTTTTCCACCTTTCCAGTGACCTATTTCCTGTTCAACTCAACTAAAGAAACAAATATGCTCCAGGGGAACAAATATAAAGAAATAAAAAGACGAAATAAGCTGGTTGCATAAAAGTGCGCACCCTTAAACTAATCTTTTGCTGAAGCACCTTTCCTAGTTTTCTTGGGAGCACCTGCCATCGATTAAAGTGGTCAACCTGAAATAAAGTTCAGCTGTCCTGGTAGGATTTTCCTGCCGTTTACTTGGTTGGATCAAAATCCATAGTTGACAAAGAGCTCATAGTGTCAAAAAGATCTCATCATATTCTCATCAGTAAAGAGAGAACATGAGACGACAACGATGTTACCAAGAACTGAATTATTCTGTAAAAATGATAAAAAAGACTAAATGGAAACTGGTCAGGCAGGCTGCCAAGAGATCTACAGCAACACTGAAGGATCTCCTGTGTCTTTTACATGACGAAAAAATAATAAACACACCCAGGCCAGGTTAAATGTTGCAAAAAAAAAAGAAAGAAAACTATATCAAGTCTTGTGGGAAAATGTTTTATGAACTCAAAAGTTTCAGAAGATATGTTTAAGACTGTGACGCACCCAAAGAACACCATAACCACAGTGAAACATGGTGGTGGCAGCATCATGCTTTAGGGTGGCTTTTCCTCAGCTGAAACTGGGGTTTTAGTCAAGTTGGACATTTTCATTCACCTGTTCTATTTTGCTCTGTAGACCCTAGAAAGCCGGAGAAGAGGGGAATGTAGTTTCACCCCCGAGCGTACATCCGGATAAACAAAAGAAGGGCTTCCCCAGAAAAAGAAATTAAAACCAGAGTCTGGGCTTAAATTTCATACAAACCTGTGTTGAGATCTGAATAAAGATGTGTAGAAGAGAAGCCAACCCAATCTGACAGATTCTGAGTAAATTAGTAAGATAGTTACCAGGTAAAGGTGTGGACTCCTTTTTGAGAAAGAAGGGTGTATCTATTAAATCTGAAAGCGTTTCAGCGCATTGTTTTTGCAACGGTTGTTTGTACACTTAGGCAACCAGCTTAATGCATTTTCTTTAATTTTGTATTTTTCCCTGCAGCACTTTTTAAACTTGTATTGTACATGATATATGCTAAAGTAAAGGTGAAAATGTTTTGGAATTATGATTATTTTTTTACATCACAAAAACCTGGTTTTATATTTTAACAGATGTGTGTAGACTTTTTATTGTATGTATATGTTGTTCTGTGTTAAGACTTCTGTATAAGACTGTCCTTTTTTTGATTAACAAATCTCAACCTAACGAGAAGAGAAACAAATAGCTTAGTCAGCCAAAACAGATTCAGTCATTGCTGCGAAATTTTAACGTGCTCCTTTTTAGTACCATGGTCTCTGTAAACTAAAGTATCATTAAATTCTACTTTTTTTCTCCTAAACTGCATAGATGGAAGTTATGCAGACTGTTTATAGCGTCTCAAACACCTGAGCCCTGCAGCTTAAAACCAACTAAATAAAAAAACAAGTGGCATATTCGGACAGGAAGAAGCCAACAGTTTGAAACTGATTGTGACATCTGCAGCCTCCCAGACTCTCTCCAGCCTGCAGGCAATGAGTCACAGAGTATTTCCTACTCCATGTCTGGACACAAGCTACAAATAGACTCGGTGCTGTTTGTGTTGAGGCGGCACTTTTCTCTCCACAGAGTCAAGTCGAACTCGAGCCTCAGTGACGGCACAGTCGGCCGTGTAGCTTGGATCTCCCGGGTGCCAGACAGCCTCGGTTATTTACGGCTGACTCAGTATTTAACGTTGCACAAGTGAAGAAGCACTTCAGTTTGTTTTGGAGATGAATCAGCGTCATCGCAAATATTTTGGTAATAAGTGTAGCCCTCAGGATTGGCAGATTATAGACCTGCTTTGAACTTTTAAGTTTTTCTGTAAACATTAACTCCTGGGTTATTTGTGCGGAACCTGTTTTAGGACATTAGTAAATGCATACTGATGAGGTTTTTGGTATGTGGGCGAAATCTGTTGATGTTAATGAGTTTACAAGAGCAGAAACTGTTGGTGTGAAGAATCCCTGTAGATTCAGTGGGACGATGGTGGCGGACATGTTTATATTTGGAATACAGGGGAATTTTACACTTTGGATTATATACTGTCATGTCTTCAGTCTAGGATTCAGCTACAATCTTTCTATTATAAGTCACAGAAAGCAAATGCTAACAGGAACTCCTTTTGCGGCTTTCATATTTAGACTAATAATTACTCAGAAAATGTTCATTATTCTGTAATCCTATAGTTACTATAGTGAACATACTCAGTGTCTTGCACACTGTTCAGTGTAGGATGTTTTATTGACTGTATTGCAACCTTTAAGGGTAATTTTTTTATACAAATCTTTTAGCGGTCTGCTAATTCACTTAGTTTAGTGTTTGTTTTTGTATCTGGAGAAGAGGGGACAAGGCACGACGGGAGATTATCAGAGGTGATAAATTGACAGAAGAACAACTTAAATCTGGGGGAAAGCCTCACTGGATTTATCATCTGGTAGTTCAGGTTTTGCTTGAAAGTTGACAAACAGATGAGGTTTTCTGATAAACCTGATCCTGAGTAAGAGATGGCTTTTTAAACATTGATGCCGTGACTATAAGCAGATATTTAAATACTGCAATAAAGACCCAAAATATTCTCGTTTTTTGATCATAATGCTCAGCCTTATCAGTAATATTTCTCCCCCTGTCTTGAATTATATAGTAAATAATTAAAACATGACAGATTCAAAGACATTTAGTTAAACATATTTGAACATGTGAAACATTTACGTAGTAAAGTCTTCTGCACGTGTCTGACTGCTAAGAGGTTTTTCTAGTCTTTCACACCCACACACACACACACACACACCTGACTGAGCTAAAATAAACCTCACGCTCGACCGCCTCTCTGTCACCATGGTCACGGCTTAAAACACACAGTAAGAGTTCATCATGACGCCACGACCAACTGTCTGACACAGACCTCCTTGGCTGAAGTTTCCACCAGATTTTCATGCATGACTGTTGGAGAGCAGCCGGGCTGATGATCGCAGATCGAGTTAATCTAAAATCAGGTTTGATATTATTGTTAGTTTGCATATTTACAGATTCAGGCATATTAGGCAAGAAAAAGGTTGATTGAAATGTATTTTAGGAGGATAATAAACGCCTGGAAGGAGGTTGCTCACAGCTGGTACATGATGAGCGATGTGAGCGTTGAAATGACAGAATATGTGGATTAATCACAGCTGATATCATCATCGTCGTCGCAATAATCTACGGGAATATCAAAACTGCAGGCTTCCCTAATACCATGCAGCCCTACTATAAGCCCTGTTAAGTCATTAAATGGGATTTGGAAAATTTAAGGCCTTAGATGGCATTAAAAAGCAATAAATCTGAATCTAAATGAGTTTTCAAGAAAAATGAGATGAGTGGTTTGAAAAGTCAGACTCTCTCATCATGGGATTTCGGCTCTGAAATATCGCCGTAATTTACATTAACATAACCACTTTGGTAATTGTTTCTGGCCGTTCGGTGCGTAGTTGTTGGAAGATCGCGCGTGGATGAATGGATGAATGCAAATTCCAGCTAAAGTGGCTGGAAGACAAGGAATTCAGGGCATGGCTGCAGCCCATCGGTGGTCAGGATGGAGACGGATTTAGCCATTTGTAAAAACATGATGGGTGAAAAGGTGCTGGTCAGTGTGATGACACGTGGTCTATATCGATGATGGCACACAGCAGCTTTGTGTTCAGTTTAAAGAAACATTTAAACACACAGAGAATCGCTAAGCTGAGGGAATTCATCATGTTTTGAAAACGATCCGGGGGAGACATCCGTCACACATTTAACGTGTTAAGTTAGAACTGTAAGGAAAAGCTTGTGAACCAAGACACATGACTTAATCTTCTGGAAAACAAAACAAAGAAATGTGTAATAGTCTGCATTTACTGTCGATGGCATTACAGATGTTAAAAAGTGGCTTCTGCTGCAGAAGCCCTGTATAAACCAATTCACCTCAAACTTGTTAGAGTTAAAATAGAACCGTGGTGGTTGAACTGGTGGTTCTTGTTTGCATGAATTCGATCTTTCACTAGTGTCAAATGTTCCTCTTGTTCCTCATACAAGATGAAATGAGAATGTTGTAAACCAGGTAGCCTTGGATCACGCCTGAACACAAAAACATGATTCCTACTAACAGAGGGGAGATTTCCTGTCTCAGCCAGGTTTACAGTAGACGGGTTGATGACTGGAAGGAAGTAGAAGGTAGACAGTGACTAATCACACAGGTTTTATTACAGCAAGGAAATATTTAGTTTTATGAGGTGTTATTTATTTAGCTCTGTGCTGTTTTTAATACAGCCTGTCTGGTTTATTACACACACAGTTTGCCTTGAAGGAATGCATGTCACCTGCTGCGATGCATGCCAAAGATCTGTTGGTGCTCAGGGCATGTGATGGGAATGACTCCCGGCTACCTCCATGCCACATTTTACTGCAATATCTAGATAATAGAGTTAATTAGAGCAATTAGAGTTGCAGTTAGAGTTTCTTTTTGCTACGGTCGATTAGCTGTGGCGAACGTCTCAAATTGCGTTGATTACTTCCTGGAAGTTTCATTCCAATCTGTCCAGTCCTTCATGAAGTATTTTGCCTACAGGCAGACAGACGAACACATGCGAACACAGGCAGTTGCACGATATCCTGCTTCTGAAGGCGGCGAGATGAAACCGCAGCATTCAGCAGGTGATCGCGCACAGCTGCCATTCGTTAATCTGTGAAACTTTCTCTGCTTGTCGTCATACAAACATGCCTTTCTGTGTAAACCTGTGCGCCGCAGAGACAGCAGTTATGCAATTCCCTCCTCCTTGATCACCCTTCCTCCTCCTAATTGTTGCCATGGTGACACCACCATCGCTGCACCGACTCGCTTCATCTCGCCTGCTGGTTCGCTCTCAGCACCTAATTTGCCTCTCGGATCACTGCAGTATGAGATTCCTTCTCAGGGAAAACGGTGAATCTTTGTGTCAGTTAATCAGAAGCGAGAACGTCTGAGATCTCTGACCTCCCATCAGAGCTGCTTTTTGTGTCGTTTCACTTAAATTGTTTTAATTCGGAGGCAGAACAATAGAGGCACAAAACCGAGATAAACAGCAGAGTTTGAGTGTTTGGTTTTCAAAGAGCTTTTATTTCAAGAGGAGTAAATGAGGTAAACAGATGAGTGTGTGTAGATAAGAGGATTTACAATCCTGTTTTACTCTGCCAGATCACAGCTACCTCTTGACTCTGATGTAACAACAGATGTGTGTGTGTGTGTGTGTGTGTGTGTGTGTTTTCTTTATCATCGAGCCCCTCTGCTCACTCATCTTCCTGCTCTGTAGTCGGGTCATGTTTGCCCTCCAGCCGTCCTCTTCATGCACTCACAACATATTCTCTAATCTTTGTGTGGATGGATTTTCTGTGAAAGACTAGCTGTCAGTTTAAGGCTCACTCCTCCACGTTTACCCTTTTGTGTTTGATGTTAAGTCGTATGTGGAAGATTACATTTTTAAAAAGAAAGAAGTATCTGTAAACCTGTTTTAAAAGCCAGAAAATAAGTTTTAGTGGCATTAATTTCCTCCTGAAGAAGAAGGGAACTGGAAGTAATTCCTTCTGCTGCTTTTGGGCAAAACTAGTCATGAATGCAGCTTGTAAAAAATAATATTTATTAAGAGAAAGTCGTGAAATTCTGGTTGCTTAAACCCATCAGGACCAAAACTGTGAAGTGGTTCCTTATAAACGCTCCTGGTTTAGTGTTATAAATTTATCTTACAGAGAAAAGCTACTGCTCGCGTGTCACACACTGCTTTTATTCCTCCAATTCAAACCAAGCAGCTTATATTTACTGTATGTATTTACAGATATATTTAGGTAATAACTATTTATTTATAGTTGGCTTCTATTATGGTAGGAGGCTTGAAATGTCTTATTATTCAGGCAAACAGGCTGGAAAAATTCATGTTTTTGGAGTCTGTAAATGTTTTATTTTAAGTTTGTTTGTTTTGCTTTCTTTGAACAGTAAAGTTAAAAATTAAATATGTAATATTTGTTACAATATTAGCATTTGAGCTACATATACGAATAAACTAAATAGATTTACAACAGCTTATATGAAAATAAAGTAAATGACTCAGTTTGACCCTAACTGTAGATCCTCTTTAGTCTTTTAAGATTTAATGTTTTTGAGCTGCATAAAAAACTCCAAATCACTCATGTCAAATGTTTTATCAGTAATGGTGGAGTTAATTTAGAGTTCAGATGGCTTTGTGACTGAGTTACCCTGATGAATGGATGAATCAGAGTCCAATCACAGTTATGTTACTGCAGACTTCATTAAGGTGTTCAGGCAGGGTTAGGTGACTAACCCAGGCATCACTAAAAGCTGCAGAATCACAACTTATTTTCCTGTTGGCTGTTGAGAATAATCAAAAAAAGGTAGCAAATCTAATTGTTCTGTATAAAATCAGATATTTTCTCAAGCATTTAAATAAATTCTTGTCTTTACCAGATCACTATTCAGGTTTGTGTAATAAATTACAGGTTATTGTGTCTTTTGAAGCTTTTTTTTGTGTAAAATTACATCATATCGTGGTGAGGAGAGGTTCCCTTAGGACTGTAGAGATGATCAGCATCACCAGGTTTTTGTAGCTTGAGGCCTTTTATAAATAAAATGTGGATTTAGTTTTAATTAAAAAACAACTATTGTTTCAGAATAACTTAAGGCACTTTCAGAATGATTAACTGGACCTCAGTGATAAATATTATCTGCTGAGAAAATATACCTCAGTTTTTTATTTTCAGAAACCTAACTGTTTTGGTGATGAGATATTTCTGTAAATGTCATGCACATGTGCAGCAGTCGTGCTTTTTGTGGCGTTATGGGCTGTAATGCAGCCACTTCATTCTTCTGCTTCGGTCTCTTCATGTTCTTCCTTCCTTGCCTTTGCCGTTTCTCCTGTTTCCATCAATCCTTAATGAGTTCTCATTAAAGATGCAGACTTTCCACTGGCGAACATGCAGGGTGACCCGCGCACTCACGAGCGCAGCGACCCGCTGAGGTCAAGTCACCCGGTGTTTTCCGTATGAAGAAGCAATTGATGACCTCGACGGGGCGACGATTTGTCAGCAAACTCGCTCTTTATCGTCATCTTTTTCACATTAAGCTCACACAGAAATAGTTTGCCCCTTTTGTTAGATTAGTGCCTCCTTCCACTCCAGTAGATATTTACTCTCCCTGCATGTGAAATGCATCGATCTGCCTGATTTTCGTTTCCTGTTCCTCCACCTCCTCTATCTGTGTGAGACGCAGATAAGTAACGGCTGCAGGGCTGGATCTTATCTGGGGAAGGCTTTCTTGTAGACTACACTCCAGTTGGAGCTGAACTTTTACATCAGTTTCACAGCTTCTAAGCTCAAACACAGACATGGTAAAAAAAAGAGTGAATGAATTGGCGAACCAATAATCCATTATGCCAACAAAAACACTTTTTCAATAATTCAGTTAAGTAAATTATTTTATATCAGTCCAGAGATAAAAAAGCAGGCATCCTTAGATAATCTCCAGATATCAACTTGCTTTAAAATATGATTGCTTAAAGCATCTTTTCACCACAGCAGTTAAAAATAATACGAAGAGTAGTCTTAAATTTAAATAAATAGTATTTGTAACGGTACTGTTTGTGCTGTCATTATGGCCTTGTTTAATAGGATTATTAGTAAGGTTTGTGTATTTTAACCACCCATCGTTTTGTGGGTCAGAAGCCAAAACGTTTGGGAACCATTGTCCCAGACGGCCACTGACCGTGGATCAGATCTGAACGTGTCCTCAGGCCGTTCTGAGTGTTCATACCTGCGTTGCCCTTGTGTTCGGGTTGCTTTTTAGAAAGAGGAAGAAATAAAATGACATATCTGACATTTTATTAGGTCTGTCTGACCACTTCTGCATCAGCGTGAAAGTTGCATGAAAGCTTCGGTGCGGCGTCTGCATCTCGTCTCTGTCAGGATTCCTAACTGATGTTTATCTGTTTCAGATTGGCGCCTATGATCAGCAGATATGGGAGAAATCGGTGGAGCAAAGAGAAATAAAGGTCTGTGGGTTCGTCGTTTCTCTGTCGGCACGTTGTTCTTTTCCTGTTTCTTTCACTCTGTGCTTTGTTTTTTTTTTCCTTCTTTTGCCTCCCATTACTCTTTTATCCCTTCTCTGACTTTCACTTCTTCATGTTTGTTCCAACCGGTTTGTTGCCTCTCACTGTGCCATCCAGTTATTTTCCAGTGTTTTCTTTTAACTCTTTGCTCTCTGCCCTCTGGGTTGGGAGGGTCACCCGCCCCATTTCACCTCTCTCGTTCTCCTCCGTCCGTCTTTCCCTCCTCCTCTCTACAGTTTATTTCTCTGGTGAGTACGCAGCAGGGAGGTCCTTCCTCCCTTTCTCCCCCCCACACAGTGCATGTCTGCTGTAGACACCTAGAGTGTGGTTTGGTTTGACGTTAGTTGTGTTTACTAACTCTGCTGTGTTAGAAGCGGCTGCAGGGAAACTCATGAATTGAGGGAACTGAGTTGTCAGGGTGTGAACGCATCACAGTGAGTCATCTGAACCGAGGTGGTGCCAGGCGGGTCGCTATGAAAAACACACAGACTAACCAAACAAATCGTGAGCTGATTTTAAGGGCTTGAACTGGAGGTGAAAGGAGGAAAGTTTCTGTTCTTTAGTCCAAAAGAAATCCTGTGTTTGACTTCATCTGTTGCGAGTTACTCAAAGTGACGAAGGTCGTCGTCTTTCTCTCACCTCTGCATCAGTCCGAGTCTTTTCCTGTTACGGTGCCACCTCATCCTGTAAACGGAGAGGTCGGAAACGCTTTCCGAGCTCCACACACACAGCCGTGTGTGTGTTTGTGTGTGTGACCTTGGCTCACTTTGGTGGAGTAAAACATTTCTCAGGGTCTCTGCAGATTATCAGTACTGCAGTGATAAAAGGTGTGTGTTCCCAACCCCCCTCTTTATAGACTCATAAATCCAGTCACTCTCATAAAACAAGAGTAATTTTACTGTCGCTCTATTTTTGGCTCTTTCCACCAGCTCTTTTATGGCTATAACGCTGTAGATTAGATTAGTATTTTTTCTGTAGTTATAAGTTGCCTAAAGTCTAAAAATGACTTTTATGTTTCAGATTTGCATCCTTATCAGCAATAAAACAATATAAAGAGATTAAGGTAACACTTTAGTGCTTTGTAAATGTAATGAATAATTCCAGCTTTATTCTATAAAGATGCCAGCATTCGCCCCCTGCTGGTAGAAAAAGGAAGGATGATATTTGGGTTCAGCAGTTTAAAAAACAAACAAACCAACCAAGTTGTGGGACAGACGGTGTTATATAAAAGGCAGCTTTTATTAGAGAATGTACTTAATATTCAGATGAAGGAAACATGAGTTTAGCTTTTCCATAAACTTGCAAAAAGTGAAACCGTAACAAATATCTGGCTTTATCTCATAATATGTAAAGATTAAATAAAAGATACTCATCGCAAATTATGAAATCCAGCATAAAATGCTTTACTCCAGTAGGTTTCCAGATATTTTTATGTGCAGTTCCTGAAATGCGGGTCTGCACTCAATGTAAACAAAGCACTCTGCCGAATCCATCAGAAACCACGTAGAAGCTTGAGTCACGGGATTGACCCACATTAGACTGGCCTGTGTAGGAAAACAAACATGGAGGAATCAGACGATGGGAGAATCTCAGAGAAGACGTTTAGGTGGAAATATTAAGTCAAGAATGAATATCTGCGATCAAGACGGAGCGCAGCGTTCAAACACTCCAGCATGTGATGTGCCTATAAGCTGCCTATTAGATTGGATTCGGTCAGGCGACGGTCGGCCTGGGCCTGGGATCGTGTCTGTTGTGTACACCGTCTCCATCAGTCATGTTTTCACAAAAAGACGGGGTCATTTTTTAGGTTCATTTCAATTGAGATTGATTTAGGAACCTGTCATCACACCTGACTCAACAAATATGAGCCTAAATACGAACTAACACGGTAAAAAAGTCGGGTTTATTCCATGAACGTTGCCACTGTTGACCCGTCACTTCTCCCGTTGGTAAACAAACACCTGGTGGTCAACATCCAGTCACAAATTACAACCATCAATAAGAGCGAATCATTGTGTTGATTCCGGTTGTTACTTTATGACTTCCTGACTTTGCGGTGAGTAGCTTTAATGGCGTACCGGTCAGTCAGTGAGGCAGCATCTACTTCATGAAGATAAGAGGCTATAAATAGCCTCCTCTTTCTGAAGGACTTGACCGCTGCAGTTTATCTACAGCCAAGAGGAAACTATTGATCCTCTGCTTTTAGTCTACAAATACACAGTTTGCTGCTCTGTTCACTCTGACATTTTTCCTTTTTTTTTTTTTTTCTTTCCTCTGAACAAACACTCTCACACTGTGTATTGGCTTGTTGGTCGTGCTGTTTAAAGATAAGGGGCTTTAGATCAGAGTGTTAGCTGATAACACAACTTGATTGGCTTGTGTAAATATTGGTACGAGCCAGCAGGAAACACGAGTTCAGCTTTGCAGAAAAATCGCAAAAAGAGAAACCACAAGTAAACGAGAGCTGTTTTATTTGCTCAGATGGGTGGAAGTGGGAGTTCAGCAGTGAAGCTGCAGCACACTGTGGTTCTTGATTTGTTGAAGCGACGACTTCTAGTAGTTAAACAGCACACCCTGATACTTTAAAATAAGAGGAAAAAGTTGATTTTATAGTAGATTTTTAACCTGAAGATAGCAGCTGCATGTCCAAATTAATGTTAGACAAACTAACAGGAGAAAAAACTGTTGTAGGTTTCTAATAAATACCCTCTACTCTCCTGTGGACATAGTTCATATTAAGAAATATGTGTTTTTAGTTTCTTTGCCAGTGTGTACACATGAAACCTCATTAAACCTAAAGCTTCAGCTTGATCATTTAGATTATTGGACATTTTATAGATTGTTTTTTTCAATTAATTGGATTTCATTTAAAGGCAAGGATAAATAAAAGACATAACATGCAATCAGATAAAATGTTCTTTTCTGTACAGAGTGTATATTCTGTCAATGTTTCTAATAAGATTTAAACATTAGTTTGTTCTGGTTTCCTTCACTCAATCATTGATGCCATGTTGTTCAGTTTGGCAATGATTAATCTGTGGAGTATTTTCATCACTGTTCCGTGCAAAACGTCTCCAGATTTTAGACATTTTAATTTGATTTAATTTTCCTCTCACTTGTTGCACTCTGAAATGACGTATTCCTGCACTTAGTGTTGCTCAAACTTTGTGACAGTAAGTATTCATACCAAACATGGTGACCGCTGTCCTGTGGGTTAAATGAAGCGTCAACAGCGAAGGTGTTTTTGTTAGTCAATGAGTCATTTCAGCCCTTGAACCCACAGCCATGTCTTCTCACCACAGTAAAACACATGGCTGGGTTAAATGTTTCAGTGTCAGGCCACTCAAACACATGCAAATATTAACACTGTGGTATGCGACCGCACTAGAAATGTGTTCATGCTCAAAAAGCCAGACGATTTTCATAATTGACAGTCGTTCATGAAGCTGCAGTGCAGCATGCCCTCACGGCCGACTGTGCACAAACACTCAGATGTAGAGCATCCATCGCAGGAGGAAGTGACACGCTGCTACAGGAAGTCTGACACAGAGGAGACGTCCTCACGGGGGTCACAAACTGAACAAAACGACACGGCTAGTGTCAGGGTTCCACAGAACGCTGCTGAGTAGGTGCTGGAGGTGGATGTCAGCCTCGTAGTAGTAGACGCACAAAGCCGTTAAAGCCGTAGACGCGTGAATGCACGGTGTGCCCGCTCACTGAGTGTCTGCACGCGCTTGAGTCTCTGCACCTTAAAGATGTTTGTGTTGTCTTGACTCTGTGTCTCTGTCTCCCCCTACAGGGCCTGAGAAACAAGCCAAAGAAGACGGGACATGTCAAACCAGACCTTATAGACGTGGACTTAGTTAGAGGTAACAGATCAGTTTGTGTCTGTTTGCTTGGTTTTTATTCGCCCGTCATAAGGTTGGCGGCACGTTAGTTGTTACAGTTTTAGGCAGGACTGGTAGGGCTAATTGGTACCAAAGCTTGGTCCTGATACGCTGAAATGACATATTTGGGTTAGAGTTTACGTTTCGGGCTACAGGTAGGATCCCTCTGGGCTGCAAGTGTTCAAGACAAGTTAGCCATTAAAAAAAAAAGGGTAATTTTCTGTTCTGTTGCAGTCTCACTGAATTGTACGTTTTGCAAGCTGTGCGGACACGATAAGAACCACAGTTTCTAAAAACCACAGCCTTGCAGAACATGCATTCTTGGCCCTGAACATTATTTCCTGCCCCCACGTTTATGGTTTAATCTGTTGGGGTACACTTTTGAAATGTAGGCAGGCAGATTTGGATCATTATTACTTAGATATGCCCGCAACAACTCTGTGATAGTTTAGATTACTGGTAATAATTAGGATTAGGTTACATAGAAATAAATGGAAGTCCATAAAATGTCCTAATAGGGATAGAAATACGTGTGTGTGTTTGGTCTCAGGCTAAATTCTTCACAAAACCAAAACTCATTTACTGATTTTGCTGCATATCTGTGTTAATCTCATCTCTGCCTCGCTCGTCTTTCAATTATTCATCAGAGGAGACAACTTTATCCTCATTGGAAGAAAGATGATCAGGACAGAGAGTGGAAAAAGAAAGGAGATGAGGAGAAAAGTGATCTGCCAAACATGACTCCAGCTCACCTCTCCTCCTCAGAGTAGATTTTTTTTTTTAAATCAGGTCATTTTGTGATTTTTTTTTCAGGTTCAGCTTTCGCAAAGGCCAAACCAGAGAGTCCGTGGACGTCGCTGACCCGGAAAGGCATCGTCAGGGTCGTCTTCTTCCCGTTCTTTTACCGATGGTGGATCCAGGTCACCTCCAGAGGCATTTTCCTCCTCCTGTTGGCTCTCTACCTGCTGCAAGGTAGGGACTGCAGCCTGAGACGTAAACCTCGCAGGATGCACGTGGTCTCCTGCCTGAATAAACATCAGTGTTTTCCCCCACCAGAAAAAAAAAGTTTTTACTTTTCATCAACCCCTCCACCCTTCCTGCTCACTCATTTCCTCCACAGAGCATAAAACACCCACACACCTTGTTGTTTTAACTCTTCGACCACTGAGTCTTATCAGGTTAAACTCACACATGTAGATAACAGAAGTCATCACAAGCATCCTGCTGAGTTATTGTTTAGTTTAATGAAATCGTCCTCCTCACAGTGGCAGCAGCAGTCCTGTACGTCACCATCCCTCAGCCTCATGGGATACCGGCCACCGAGGTGTTCGGAGCCATCTGGCTCATGTTGCTGCTGGGGACCGTCCACTGTCAGATCGTCTCCACCAGGACCCCAAAACCCGCCTCCAGCAGCGGGGGGAAGAGGCGCAGGTAAGCGGAAACGCCGTGACGGGATGCTTAAGGTGTGAACAGGAAACAACGAGCAAAGAAACTGATGCAACTTTTAAAATACTTTAATCATGATAGTCTTTTGGTCGTTACTGATTTTCACCCATCAGAAGTGTTAGATTTTCTTGTTTAAAATTAAGAAAAGCTTTAAGTTCCGTTCTTTATAAACAGACCTCACACTCTGTTTAACTGTTTTAGAGAGTGGTGTGTGTGTTTGCTGTGTTTTTGTTGGGGTTTTTTTGCTCGTCAGTGTGTGGCTGCTGTGTTTGACTCGCAACGAACTGCAGACAATTTTCAGACTGAAAGAAAATTAATCCACGCCTCTTTAGGAAAGAGTTCAGAGGATTAAAACAACTTTTCTCAGGACATTTAGAGGATCTTAGTTAAATCAGTTTAAACACATTTTCTTTCCTTGCACTGCAGAAAGCCTCTTTAGTCGCAGATTAAAAGGAACATCTGAGTAGTTTTTGGTTCCTTCATACTGTTAGATCACTGCAGTGTGTAAAATAAACCTAAACATGTCACACTATGGTGTTTTTGCTACAAGATGTAGTAATTTCCCAAAAGAAATCTGACTTCTAACACTCAAAATTGGGTTTTATTTACAAAACTGAATCGTAACGTTTGGTCAAAAGGCTGCAACAAAACTACAGAAACAGAACCGTGTTGACAGTGAAGTCAGCATGACTCAGCAGATACAGGGATTTTATACATATTTCTTTATGCAGCAGGACATCTTGTAAAAATCCCTCTATTCATTCTTCAGTCCCGTTCAGAATACAATTAGAACAGAAAGTCTTTATTGCCATTGTATGAGAATAGAATACATTTATAACAAAATGTGACTTTTTTTTCTACCAACACTTTTCCTGTTTGCCTTTTTTTCTGACAATGATTAACTTTTTTTTCCTGCAAAAGTAGACAATGTTTAAATAAATTGGCCACATTTCATGCCTGTTTTTTTAAGAGAAAAGTGATGATTCTACTTTTGCAGAATAAAAAAAAAAACCAAAGGTTGATTTCCTTTTTTTAATTACTGTATCAGCATCAGTGTCCACCAGGTACCAGTTTTATATTCGTCTGATGTTCTGTCACTATCAGGCTTCAAATTGTTCTTGCTGTTAATCAGAGACAGGAGGAGAAAACAGGCAGGTACCCGGTGGACTCAGTGCTGCAGTTCAGAGTCTTTAGTCTCCAGGTTCACTTTAAGTCTCTCTTTAATCTCCGTTCTTTCCAAACTGAAGGAAGTTGAGGAAGGCATCTCAGATGGAGGTGCATAGGGAAGGCGACGGGTCTAGCACTACCGATAACACACAGGAGGGCGCGCCACACTCTCACTCAGCCAGCACCACATACAGCCTGGGTGCTTTCTTCCAAGATTTCTGGCATGATATCTGTAAAGCTGGGTGTGTATTTTCATTTCCAGTCTTCCTGTGATGAGATGATGTGGAGAGGCGAGGCTGTGCTCGGTTTGGGCCAGCCTCGCCTCAGACCTGACCTCTGCCTCTTAGCTGCAACATCCTTTCCTCCTGAACAAAAGAGTAGAAATCAATAGGAACGATTCAAATCTGGCTCGTGAGCAGCTGGGGGATTTTGCAGCTAATTTTGATTGTAAATAACTTGCTGTCAAAAGCTATGCTTTAAAAAAAAGCATGTGGGGGAGTTTGTTTGTTTCTTTCCATCTTTTCTCCATCCTTCTGATAAACTGTTCCCACCTCCCCACGTGTTTTTACTCTAACCAGCTCTCAGCAAACTGCAGCAGTGTGGAACATCTGTTCATTATGGTGCCACTCAAACCTTTCCTTGTGACTTAATGATAGTTTCACCATTTAACATCGATCAAGTACTGAGCATACAGCAGTTGTAATGTTTGCACCAAGTGTCATCTGGAGCCTGATGCTCTGTATGTCACATAACTTTTTCTTTTTGCATGAATGTTCCACAGTGGTGTGTTGAATGCATTCTGCTCTCTGGGTGTGCCTGCTTTGAAGCTTAAAATGGATGAAAACATGATTATTTCCACCACTCTGCTGAGCGTCTCACCTGCCCCGCAGATCCAAGAAGTCCAAGCTTTCCATCGATAAATCGACAGAGACGGATAACGGTTACGTGTCGC
This sequence comes from Kryptolebias marmoratus, assembly GCF_001649575.2. Taxonomy (NCBI): domain Eukaryota; kingdom Metazoa; phylum Chordata; class Actinopteri; order Cyprinodontiformes; family Rivulidae; genus Kryptolebias; species Kryptolebias marmoratus. The sequence continues at coordinate 13,051,631 of NC_051447.1, read as the reverse complement.
TGGACGGCCGGGTGACCAACCGCAGCAGCGAGGAGGGCCTTCAGCTCCACGAGCAGAGGTGTGATTTATTAAACCGAGCCGACGAGATGTGCTGGAGCCCACACATCCATCCCACACACACTCACGCAGCCCGCAGCTCGGGCCTGCTCCTGCCCAGCAGCAACAAGGTAATCAATCACCAAGTCAGCATTGATTTTGTTTTATTTTGTTCCCTGTGAGCCGATTTATTGCTGCAGCACTGAGAAAACACCCGATATGTCACCTCTGGATCTGCTAAACGTGTCTTGGTTTTTAAAGGAGCCGGCGTCGGACGAGGCGTCGAGTGAGGAGGACCCCGAGGCGTCCTACAACGCCCTCCGCAGGGGAGTCGAAAGAATGAACAGCTCAGACTGTGCACTCAGAAACCGCAAGAGTACGCACCATTACAAGAAACACTACACTGTGGAGGTAAAGATCACATTTTATTCAGCGCCTGATCAAATATACAGACTCAACATCGTTTTAAAAACAATTAACTCCTGTTGTGTCCATCAGGACGTCCCCAAATCTGGAACCAGCTGCAGCTCCAGATGTTCCAGTCTGAGAACTCAGGACTCAGAGAGCACTCGACACGAGTCGGAAACGGAGGACTTGATGTGGGAGGACTTCCTGCACTGCGCAGAGTGCAGATCGTCCTGCACCTCAGAGACGGGTGAGAGGGACAGAAATCAGATCAGAAACACACACCTGCTGGTTCCAACATGTGACTGACTGCTGTCTCACTGTCCCCTCAGAGGGAGAAGCAGGAGGGACGTCTGTGTGTCCTCCAGCTAAAAAGGAGTACAGAGACGACCCCTTCCATCAGGTCTGTGAGCATGATTACTACCTGTGTTTCACTTTAAAGGGATAATGACATACCAATGTCAAAGAAAGCTACACTAACATTAAACCTCTACGCTTTGGATGATGTTTGTTGCTGTTTTCAGAACAGCAACAAACTGTGTCACACTAAAGTGTAGATGTTTAATATTAGCTAATGTAGCGGAGTTTAACACCAGTATGTCATTTTTGGGAGAGTTGTTAGCTTAACAGTTAGCCTAGCCTTGTGCTCTATGACAGATCCCTTCAAAAAAATCACCAGACTATCTTTTTAATCGTGTATGTTTGCTGCAGAGTCACATTCCCTGGCTGCACAGCTCCAACCCCGGCCTGGAGAGGGTGAGTGCCATCGTGTGGGAGGGAAACGATTGTAAGAAGGCGGACATGTCTGTGCTGGAGATCAGTGGGATGATCATGAACAAAGTGAGTGACGCAGCTTGAGGCTGATGCTTTGAGTGAATCTCTCTGATGTCTGTGGCTCTGTGTTCAGGTGAACCTTTACACGCCTGGAATCGGGTACCAGGTCTTTGGGAACCTGGTCTCAGTGGCTCTTGGACTCACACCCTTTGTCTACAGGTATTACAAACACAAGTGATGTCTTAGGTGTTTAAAAAACAAAGGGACTGAACTTTTTGCTATTTCTCCAAGGAGATTCCTCAGTTTAAACGGAAAGGGCGGAGTGTGGGGGAATTTTACTGCCGTAAGTCGAGGGCACAGGATTTCATGTCCTTGTGCGCAAAACTTTCCCTCTGCACGGATCAAATCTCCACTCGCTTGCAAAACAAGGAGTACTGCCACCTGGCAATCGTCCCAGCCAATAGAATGCGAGTATTATAGTAGGTGGTGGGAGATTCCTCTAAGGTGTGCCTACAATTGATTGTAGCACTGCCCACTGGCTGTAGGTAGAAACAACCTCAGCTTTCTGCTCCGTGTCACAATTTAAAGTTGCTTTTTAATGGTTTTCTAATAACATTTATCCATCTATATATAGATAGATTAATATTAGAAATTAAATCACCATACCAGTAGGTGACTTTAATGCACACCTTTATTTTTCATAGGTCTTGTTTGGTCAGGTGAAGAGAATGCAGACCTTTGTGTCAGGCAGGAGTTTTGTTCACCTGACCAAACAAGACCTATGAAAAATAAAGGTGTGCATTAAAGTCACCTACTGGTATGGTTCGTGGTGATTTAATTTCTAATATCAATCTATAGAAAACCATTAAACTGATAAAACTCTTTCTTTTGAAAGCAACTTTAAATTATGACACAGAGCAGAAAGAGCAGGTGCTACAATCGATTGTAGGCACACCCACTAGAAGGAAACAAACGCACCCTAGAGGAGTCTCCCACAGCCCACTATAAAACTCACATTCTATTGGCTGGGACAGTTCTCCTTGTTTCGCAAGCAAGTGGAGAATCTGAGAGCAAAGAGATAAAATGTCTTCTTGAGTTATGGCAGTAACATTCCCCCGTAGCAGAGGAGTTAAACTACCCTCAGAAGGATGTGGTTTAATGCTCCATCCTAAGTTTTGGAGCGGTCTGGACTACAAACACCTTCTTTCTCAGATCCTCCAGCAACACATGCAATGACAGTAGTTTTCCTGTCCGGCTTGTTAAAAGCCCAATTAGGATATAAAACAGGAGGTATTGATCAGTGTGGGTTGGTTTCCTGTAAACCCCAATGTTTCTCCGAAGCCTCTGCCTCCTTAGCTTGGATTTTGACCCAAGTGTTGCCCTCTTTGCCACAGCCATGCTTTTGTCTGACCTTGTTGGTAAAAGGTGGAGTGTTTCCCACCAGAGGAGCTAAAGTACCAGTAAGATGTTCTGCTGACAATAATGTTACTTTGGGAAGCATGAACCGGGTTCATTTGGGATATAATATGTGGTTAAGTGTTTAATTGATTGTCTTCTTCTCAAGTTTTTGCTTTTCTTTCCCAGAATGTAAAATTTGAGGAGGCTCAAGTTCAGTGAGTTGAACCACCTACTTCAAATTTTACAGCCCAAGAAAGAAAGTCAAAACAGAGACCCAACCAGCAGCTACAAAAACCTGAAAAGGACAAAGTAATCAATTAAGCTTTCAACCACACGTTATACCCCAGAGAAGCCAGACTGTGCTAACACAAATCTCCTGTCAGCATTTTAGCTCCTCTGGTAGGAAACACCTTTAAACCCATGACTTCTGTCTTTTTACCAACAAAAGCACGATTGTGGGTGACACCTGGGTCATAATCCAAGCTTTCAGCAGACATAACAAGCTGCCTTTTTTGGAGAAACATTGTAGTTTACAGGAAGCCGACCTACAAACATCAGTACCTTCTGTTTGTCTCCAACTTTCTGCCAAAAAGTCTGGAAAACACAAAAATATATTGTCATTCCATTTGAAAAACTTGAGATTTTCTCCAAATACAACAGCCGGTGCATCACAAACCGAGCGGGGTGGTGTATGCAGCCCAGACCTCTACACTTTACACTGCACCCAGTTATTTTCATACAAGTGACTAAAACATCAGAGACCTGAATCACCCTTTCCATTTGAACTGAAAAACCTCCCCAAGTAACAAAAATAAAGTTTAGTCTCTTTGTTTTAAAACTCTTAAGATATCATCATCATTAATAAGCTTAAAGCAATACTTCAGGTCTTTTGAAGTGGGGCTCTTTGGAGAGCTAACTGACGAGCTAATGGCTAGTCTGAGCAGGCCAACACCAAAGTGAATTGCTAGTTAAAAAAAACAACTCTCCAACCTCAGATGCCATAATTGTTCATTCAAACACGTGTTTGCACGAATCACTATGAAACTTCTGAGATTAGGTTAGATTAAAGAAGGCAGTGCTTTGGTTTTAGTCCCGCTCAGACTAGCCAATAGCTCATCAGTCTGTCAGAATTAAACTGGTTCTACAACTAGCGATGACCCCGTTTCAAAGGAACTGAACTATCCCTTTAAATGAAACCAAAATGGCACTTTCTCACCCTCTGCAGGCTGGTTCAGTACAGTGAATTGGATCAGCTGACCACGCTCTCAGCAAACGAGATGCTGTCTGTAGCACTGGGAGGCGGGTCCGGATCAGACGGCATGGTCATCACCATGGTAACGCTCAGCTTCCTGGTGCGTGTTTGCCTTATATGGCTCTTCTTCTTCCTGCTCAGTGTCGCGGAGAGGACCTACAAACAGGTGACAGAATGAAATCCTGATCCTCAGTTGTGAAAAATGAAATAAACTCAGGCGTTTACGTTCATCTTTAACTTTCAGAGGCTGCTGTTTGCCAAACTGTTCGGTCATCTCACTTCAGCCCGCAGAGCCAGGAAGTCTGAAGTTCCACATTTTAGACTGAAGAAAGTTCAGAACATCAAGATGTGGCTGTCGCTACGCTCCTACCTCAAGGTGTGCCTGTCACCAATAACATTAAACCACCCTAACTCAACAATTCACTGCCATGTTGGGAGATTCTGAGGGTTAAATTTTCAATGAATTTGCAGAGACGGGGTCCCCAGCGTTCAGTGGATGTCATTGTTTCCTCTGCTTTCCTTCTCACTCTGTCAGTGGTCTTCATCTGCTGTGCCCAGGTAACATTTAGCTGCAGTTGTACTTTAAAGTTTTAACATAAAGCTGGATGTACAACTGAGTATTAGGGCCTGTCAGAATAAAGTTATCTGGAAGAGAATTTGACTGTTTCTAGGTTTGTTTGGCTACCAGTCTAAGGTGTGGCTTATCACTCCCACTGCATTCACAATAAGAGACTCAAACATGTACACTGAGTGTGTTTGAGACTCTTATAGTGAAGGATTGAAAGAAGTAATGAAGGCAACACTTTAAACACTGCATCCATATACAGTTGGGTTCAGGACACAGCGAGGGGGACTTTATCGCCCTTTGAGTGGTTCTAATAGTTTGATACGCTGAGGCTTTAAATTGATTCTTGTGCTAACGAGTGACATGCAGTCTGTGACCAGAGGAAAAAGGATTTAAGTGCATAAACATACCTGTCTTCTCTCCAGCTTCTCCACGTCCACGAAACGTTCCTGGAGTACCACTATAACTGGGAGCTGGTGATCTGGTGCTCCAGTCTGTCCCTCTTCCTGCTCAGGTTCGTCACTCTGGGCTCAGAGACCAGCAAGAAGTACAGCAACACCTCCATCCTGCTCACCGAACAGGTACGGGCAGCACCATGCAGCCGAGAATACAAAGCGTTGCCTTTGGCCGCTCACACCCCGTCTGCTGCTTTGTTCACAGATCAACTTGTATCTGAAGATGGAGAAAAAGCCAAACAAGAAGGAGGAGCTGAATCTGGTCAACAATGTTTTAAAACTGGCTACCAAACTACTCAAGGTACACGTCTGACTCACAACACATCCAAAACTTTATCGTCAGGTTTCCTAAAACCCTCAATGTTTTTCCTGCCCTTCAGGAGTTGGATACTCCGTTCAGGTTGTATGGTTTGACCATGAACCCTCTGCTCTACAACATCACCCAAGTGGTCATCTTGTCTGCTGTATCAGGAGTCATATCTGACCTGCTGGGCTTTAATCTGAAGGTACACAACAACAAGTATCTTACCTGTTGTAGAAAGCTCTTTAAACAACCTCAGACCAAAGTGGATTACTGCAGTCTTAAAACATTTATACAAAAGCTTTAAGGCGACAGTAATCCACTTAGAATTAAATCATTTCTCTAAACTGAGGTTGTTCAGAGAGCCATCTGTAACAGGTAAATAATAATGTGCATAATAACAAAACTATTTAAGGAAACCGATGTCCAAAATCAAAAATAAAATGCACATAAGGGCTTGCCTTCTATATTTAAACATAGACTAAGTGATTTGTTATGTTGCGTCTAAAACTCTTTTTCTTTTGTTCACAGCTGTGGAAGATCAAATCATGACTGAAAGCCCGTCAGTCTTGACACATCCGAGCGCGCCGACCTTCAACGTTTTCACTTTGTGCAATTCACAAACTATTTATTTACTCGCTCAGTGTTTCTATTTAGGGTTTCTTTTAATTCTAGGTCATTTTATTTTTTTTTTTGCCTTCAACAAAAAAAGTGTTATGAACATAAATTATTCTCATGGTTTAGGTTCTTAGTTGCGTTTGAGATTTTTGTTTTTCCATTGTAGCTCATTTGAAGGCAGGCTGACGAGGATACGTTTATTTTTGCTCAGACAGGAATTTAAGTCATTTTCAGTCCAGTGTTAAAGCTGTAATACGTTTCAAACTTACAGCGCTCAGATTAGCTCTATGAATAAATACCACTTTTCAGCAGGTAAAGTTAATCCTTTGCTGCAACGACACAATCACGCAGTTAAAGTTAGCACTTTACCTCACAGCGTAAAGGCAAAGTCCGTCAATTTAGTGTTTTATTTTGTTTAAAAAATAACTTCAGTTTGCTCGTTACCCTATAAGACTGAACACATTTTAAAGATACTGACAGTTTAGGTTTTTTTTTTACTCCTGGACCTATTTTTAATTAAAACTCCATCCATCACATTTTGAACGCAGATATGCACTTTAAGAAAAAAAAAAAACGACTTTATGTGGAAGACAAAGTTACATCTTGTTTCTGTGCGTTTAGTTGAATCCTACACGGTACGTGAAGAAGAAGTGTTGATGCTCACAGAGAATTTATTGCACAGCCTGATTAAAATGCTGACAGACTGCCTCGGCAGGTTTCAAACAAGCTTCATTGTTAAATAATTTCTAAATCAATAGTGTAACAGAGAGATTGAGGAGGAAGACCAAAGTGCTTATTTAAATGTCTCTGCTGGGAAAAGAATGTATTTGTAGAGTCTTGCTTTAAAGCCGTTTCCCTTTGGTTTGTATTTTTCTTGTGCTTTCATTAGTCATGTGTAAAGGCTGTTTATTCCTCAAGCTGACTGAAGGCAGAAACTGTGTTTTTAAACAAACAAAAATGTCTTGAATTGTATAAAAGTGAACCCACAGAGAGGACTATGAACATTTAGGTTTTTGCTTGTTTTGTTTTTTTTTTTTAAATTGGTTTGTCCACCAGGTCTTCACTTTTATAAGAAAAATAAAAAAGATTCAAATTTAATTTTCCTGTTTTTCTTCTTATTTATCTGAACAATGACGCTAATACTTCCCATCAAGTTTTTAATATGTTAAATATCTCAAATATTTATTATTACTGCTGACATGTTTTTCTAACCTACTCCCTCTGAATACACCCTGTAACCTTTGATTAGTTAGTTACCACCTGCAGAAAGTATTGGATGAGTCTCAGCTACTACCACACCAAACGTTAGCTCAATATTTGATGAACATCTGGACAGATTACCTTTGGAAAACCTAAAAATGTCATTACGTTTTACAGCCATTTTGCTGAAATTTGTTGTGGTAGTAGCTGAGAGTTATTCCCAGTCGACCCTGTCAGCAAAATATCTCTTGAGTCACTGGAATGATTTTAGTAAATGGGTGAACTTTTTTAACCAGATTTACTTTTGGAGTCAATCGATTCAAGATGGCCGCCACAGTTAATCGACTTTAGCCAACACAAAAATGGTGATAAATCAGACATTGAGCTAAAGTTTGGTGTGGTAGTAGCTGAGAGTCATTCATAAAACCTAATGATACTTTTAGGGTTTTTGTTTTAAGCAGTGGGCCACATCCTGCAGGTTTTAGATGTTTCTCTGCTCTTCAGCAAAAGCCCGTTAATTCCTCAGTGGTTTAAATCCTGTGTGTCAAAGCAGAGAAACATCTAAAACCTGCAGGACGGTGACCCTCCAGGAACCAGGACTGGACACCACTGCCTTAAAGCCTTTAATTAAAATACAGTCTAAAGTTTAAGCTGCGACTACAAACAATTCAGGAACAGGATCGGGAAGAATTAATACAAATTTATATGTGGGATGTTTTAAAAAGAGTTTCTTAAATCACTGAGGATCACACATTTGTCTAAGATTATAATATGGTCCGAATGCATTGTTATTATTTGTATCTATAACAGAAATTAATACTGAAGAATGTCCTACTTTTAAAAGTAATTTAGTGTACATCAAGTTAAAGCTGTGAGAAGATTAATTTCTCAGACATGTGGGTAAGGAAATAAATAAGTTATCTTATTACAACTTTCTATCAGAGGGAAACGGACAAAAACTCTTTAACGAGCTGCTACTTTTAACCTCAACTTGATTATTTTAGACAGCTGTCAGCATACAGAGGACTTTGTAGATGTGTTGGAATATTTTTTTTTCAGGACCCTAAAGTTTGGGGTTTCTTCCTCCTCTGAGTGTTTGTATCTAACATACTCGTACACAGAGCAAAGAGTGAGTTCAGTTCTCACCTGGAGTCCGAAGTGCTGAGACCCGCAGGATCCTCCAGATTCAACCAAAAACAGTCTAAACACACAGTGCAGAACCATAAGTTATCACATTCAGATAAGTACAATCAATAACCAAGATGAATTTATTCATATTTCATGACAGCAGCAGGTATTTTACCCCAACACTGAATAATTGCTGATTTAATGATATAAATACAGAAATCTGCACCAGCTGGACAAACCGGAAGTCTTGGTCTGTTTTGTTGCAACTTTTGACCACAACTCGTAGCAAAGATATTCAAGAGTCATCAGAGTAAATCTATGAGGTGCTGAGTAAACATTTCTTTAAATATATCAGCCTCCAGCAGCCTGGAGTGGTCTTTGCCTACAGAATGATTGGAACATTTCTCTCCTTTGTTTATGTTTTGGGTCGATTCTCAGTCATGCAGGACGTGGCAAATCCTAAGAGTTAAAAAAAAAACAAAGCAACTGGACCTCCGTAGCTGAACATGCTCACCTTCAACTAGAGGAAAAATCCCAAAATACAGAAAGAAGGAACCCCTCTCAGACCCATCGACAGCAGCAGCAGCTCAGTGACATATAATAAAACATCTGGCTGGTATCTCAGCTCCTCTGGTTGGAAACACCTCAGCACATAGAAAAGTTTATTGATTTTGACAATAAAGTTGAACATTTAAAGCTGGCTCCAGGAGAAACTCTGGTATCATTTGATGTCACTTCTCTTTTCACTTTCATATTCACATCAGAAGCTATGGACAACAGGACCAGATCTGCACCCTGCTGGACATCTGCCTCTCCACCACTTATTTCAAGTATAATGACAGTTTTTACAGATAGAGGCAGGGTTGTTCTATCAGATCTCTAGTGTCAGAGATTCCTCTACATGAAGGAAGTGGGCCAAAGACATTGGTTCAGATATGTGGACGATATCTGGGTCTAAATCCAAGCTAAGGAAGTAGAAGCTTTCACCAGTAAGGATGGGCGATTGAACGAATTTATTGACCATCGACGATAGGCTGAGCCATTCAATGGTCGTTTTTAAGAGCGATTTTTTTTTTTGCCTACACAGCCACCACAGTGTGTCAGCAAGTGCAACGCCGATTTATTTACTCAAACCTATAACAGAAAGAGTAGCCTATATTCAGAAAACATTTGAACAACAACCACAGTGGTGGGAAGGGAAACAGACTGGCTTTTTTATTTTTAAATCAGTATAACATAGTTCCAGTGTTTCTGTCTCACAAACCCGGCTAAGTGTGAAACGAGAAATATAAAGTTAAACAAAAACTAAACAATTAAAATTAACTCCTTCTGCAGAGATCGTGTGCTTTCCTAAAAAAAATGGCACATACAAAATAAATAAATGACTGAATAATTATAAAAACTACAATGTCTCAGAATCAGAACAAGAAGATAAAGGGGAACTATTCCTTCCAGGTTTATAAATTCTTTGACAAGAAAACAAACGGTTGTTAACAAGATTACCAGCGGTGGTAAAGACGCGTTACAAAGATGTGCTTGTTGCCGGTACGCACAGATATTTTTTGTGCCATTTGAGATGACAAAAAAAGTGCAGACGTCACCTGCAAGAATATTGCCCATCGTCATTTGTTGGACTGATAAATATTGGTTGACAAAATTTTACATATCGCCCAACCTTATTCACCAGATACATAAACTCTGTTAACAACAACATCCAGTTCACCAGAGAGGATGTAGACAACAACAAGCTACCTCTTTTAGACTGATTGGTGCCCATTAAAAGAGAGGGCAGCGTCAACATTGAGGTCTACAGGAAACCAACACATACAGATCAGTACCTTCTGTTTGATTTTCACCACCCATTGAAACAAACTCTCTGTCAACAGAAGAACTCTACAGCATTGAAGTGAACACGTCCCCATGAAGACAGAAGGGAAGGAAAAACAACAGTAACACACTAAAAAAGCTGCCCAAACATGTGGATATCCTGACTGGGCTTTTGTCAAGTCAGCGAGGAAATCTAAAAAACACGCCACTGAACAGAACAGGGAGAAGAACAAACACAAGAACATTGTCATCCTTTGTGTTCCTGGAGTATCTGTGAAACTCAGAAAAATTTCCTCCATTGACAACATCAAACCCATCAGGACTCTCAGCCAGAGCCTGGTCTACCAAAAGGACAAAACACCCAAACACAAACTGAGCGGTGTGGTGTCTGCAGTTCAGATCTCTGTATTGGAGAAACTCTTCAGGACAAGACTCAGCTGTTCACCTACACCTCAAGGATAAGGCACACTCTTTTGTGGACCAAAAGGCTTATATTTTGGACCGAGAAGACAGATGGTTTGAGAGGGGGGTGAAGGAAGCCATCTATGTCAAAAGAGAGGAACGTCTCAGATTTCAGCTTTCAAAAACCTATAATGGAGCATTAGGCCTGATCCCCAGGCAGTTTCACTCCAATCAGGATCTGCATTCATGTGACCAGAGTGGCATCTTCAGCTACAGAATAGAAGTCCAGTTATTTGTTTTTTTTGTTGGTTTTTTTATTTTACCTTTTTTGGATACAAAAAAGAACTTTAAAAAAAATTAATTGGTATATTTTGGGTGCCTCTTAATCAACATTTTAACAATGTGGTGGTGTGGTTTCTACATTGGTGGTTTATATTTGCCTGTACGACACAAACATACAGATGTTGGCAGGTAAACATACAAATCCTGACCAAGATGGCAGCATATCTGTTCAAAGGTAAAGTGTATTTGTAAATTTGAAACAACTTGCCACGGAAATATTACACCTTCATGCTCCAATATTCCTAAATATCTTCACTATCAGTTGTGGTTTAACAAAAAAAAGTAATATTTATTGCTTTTTCATTGACAAAAACTAAAGTTTTCTACCGTTCATTGTTTCTGTCACATTGACGCATGCGCAGACAATACGGATTATTAATCTCCGTATTGTTGATTTAAAAGCAAATTTTGAATTTATAAAACACAAGCTGCTAAAATTTAACAAGCTCATTTTACCAATTAACTACATATTTCTCCATAAAAAAGGTAGAAACGCAGATAGTTATGAAGTATACAAACCAGTGATAACCGCGTCACTGTTCACACCTGTTCCCTGATTAGTCGAGCTAGCAAGTAGCATAGCGATTAGCTTAACAAATTTGTTAAAAGACAAATGCGAGAGCACCGAAGCATGACAAAGCGTTACATAATATCCCTATACTTTCAAGTTGTTGTTTTAAAGTAAAAGTTAAAGGCATTCTGCTGAAAATTTAACTATAACATGTTATCCTCGGTCAAAGGTGGCTAACCACAGCTAGCAGAAATGCTACGTCGCGTACTCACCGGAGTTTCCAAACACTCGATTATCCGCAGAAATATTCCCACCTCTGCTCGAAATTGGGCCGTAGGAAATATACAACCTATTAGAGATCTTTAAGATGATTTTTTCGGCATTTAAGGACATTTTTCCTTATAACTATTTTCGTTCTCAGCACGTTTTCGGAACGCTAATCTAAAAAGGACGCGACAGGATGTGCGCAGTAACCTTTGACCTCAGACTGAGGAAGTAGTGCGCCCTCTGCTGGACGATACATGGAACTACACCTCTGAATCACAAATATGGCGGTTTAAGCCATTTATATTATTTTTTTAATGTTTGTAATCTACATGGAGTACATACAAACATATTTCTATAATCTTAAAAAGTCAACAGTATATACAAGATCATATAAATAATGTTTGTAATCTAAATATTTACACTTTTTTGAATTTATACTATTATTAAAAGGTTGCATAAACAAATATCACTGTAGTCTGACTGTATGAAAGATATTAAACTGTTTTTTAATAAGTTACACATTCACATTTCAGGCTTAACATATTTAAATTTTAACAAATGTAAAAGACTGCTAAAAAATCGTAAAATCTGTAAATGCAGCTCAGTTTTTACAGCAACTTTAAATGTTTGCATTTTATCATCCAATAATACAGAATGTGTCAGTTGTCATGTGGCGACTCACAAAGAACAAACGAGAGAAAGAGAGTTCAAAAAACCATTTTATTAGAACAATACAGCAGATATAAAGGTCTATTGCAAACCAAACATTCCCATCAGAATGGAAAAATGTGCATCCAAAGACATTATGCACTCTGCAAGAGAAATAAATTAATACGAAATGGATAAAACAAACAAAAAATAAGAAAAAGAAAAGAAGAGAAATCATAGAATTTTTTTTCTTGCAGTGAAGAGATGCAGCTCAAACCTGCTGATTAAAAACTCAGCAAACCCAAGTTTCAAACAATCACACAGTTCACGACGAGCTCAGAGGTTTTCTTTGTGCAGGTGTAAGATTTTGGTTTTACTAGAAAACTCGGAAAGTTCTCCTTGTTTTTATCACCGAGTGAGACCGGAGCAACGATTTAAAGGATATTGTTCGATTCTGTATGTTATAGAGAGACCCTTTGTCTCCAGCTGCGTATTACGATGCAAAAATAAAGCAAAAAGACAAATTAAAGCTTTGCATTTTAATAATAATAATAATAATAGCAGTAGATAAATTAAAATACAACTCATTAAAAGATACTCAGAAAGATTGCCCTTGTTCCGTTTGGACGTGACTCCTGTTTAGAGTCAAATACAAAGATTAAAAAACTGCATCTGCGTTCCGTTTTATCACTTTTTTTTATTTATTTTAAATAAAAAATAGATATGACTGGGGCCTTGTTCTTAAAAAAATATCTTAGTCATGTTTGATGTCTTTTATTAAATCCTTTTTTAAGGGTAAAGGGGGCCGTAGAAAAAATAATCCTATATGGGTGTATTTTTTGTTCTTTTTTTACAGACAGACAGGACAAATAAAAGCAGCTACATATCAAAATTGTTCTTTTTTTTTCTTTTTTAAACGTTGGTCTGCGAAGCCAAATTTGAGATCAGAACTGCAGATTGGACACAAACGAGACAAACAGTCTCAACGTTGCTGTTTTATACCAGAGAAACAACCTCTGGTTAACTGAGATTTTCCACCTGAACCCGAGACAAACGATCCAGTTTGGCATTTGAAACGATTCAGACGTTTTCCCTCCATCTTTAACGCACAGAAAGTTTTCAGGAAACTCCCACCACCTCATTAATTGGTTTATTATCTAGCATTTTTACTCTTGTTTTTGTAGTTTTTAAAATAAACTTCATACAAATCTAGAACTTAAAGTTTAGAAATCTTATTTACATAAAAAGGTTTTTTTTTTCTTGTTTGTTTTTGTTTTTTTGTTTTTACTTAAAAGAGACTAAGAATTCCTCTCCTGGTTCGTTTCCAAACACTTAGCAATAAAGGAAGATATTTATTTCATTTTTTATCCACATCTGAAGGCGACCTGGAAAACAGCTTCCACCAAAAAACACCTCAAAACTCTCCTGAAATCAGATAATTAATCTGAGAATCACTGAGGAGGATCTTTAAAAGCCTCGCCCCCTCCCGAATCGAAAAGTCTCAAAAGCTGATTATAAATCACACCGTCTCAAATTTGTTTGTTTTTAGCCAAAACAGCAGGACCTGAAGAGGTTAACAGACTGATAGAGACAAAATGAGACCAAACCCACTCGTCAGTCGGTTTAATAGTGCCCCCTGGTGGTCGTCCCGCTCACAGCAGGACCAGCTCCTGCCGTTTTCAGCCGAGAGATCGTTGTTGTTGTTCCAACCACTGCTTCCTCGTGAGACCAGGACATGAGCACGTTAAAGGTTGCCGTCATCAGTGCAGCCGCCTCCCGCTGTGTACCGAAACTCCTGCAAGTTGGAGACGCCGTGGAAATGGACGAACGCCCCGGCGACCACCAAGATGTGGAACAGCTGGTGGGAGTGGAACTACGGCGAGGACAGAGAGAGACACAGAATGAGTTAAATGTGTGGGGAAACAGATAAGGCGGTAGAGAGGGGAACAACCGCGCTCAGACACTCACCCAGATGTCGCACTTGCCGGGGAAGAACCTCTCGGGGATGCGGGCGGCGTACAAACAGGCACCGGTGATGTAGAGCGTGGCCATGAGAAACAGCCAGCCCATCTGACCGATAGTGGTCGCTTTGATCAGACCCTCGCTGATGACGAAGTGCAGCGTCGGAACCACGCCGCTCAGACCCAAACCCACAAACACACCTGAGCGCAGGAAGCAGAACAAATATCAGTTAACAAACAACGTCTTTTTAACGTCACGTTATTTACAGAAAGCATCACGTGACACTGGTTGGGATGCTGTGCTATAAGTGATGTCAATTTGAACTTCACACCGTTTAATTTGAGGTCATTTTGGACGTCAAACAATCATAAAAGCGTAAAACAGACTCCTAAAAAGGCCAGACAAACACATTTAAACCTGCTATAAATCATTTCTTTATGGTCGCTACATACATCTCATTACCTAACTGTACTGAATTATAAGTAAATAAATCAACTTAATTTAAAATGCGTCTTTTTGTTAATTTGTCTGGTATAGATTCCATATCTACCATCTTATTTTTTGGATATCCTAACCAAACCCTGAGGGGAATATTTGGTCCACTGGCTCTAAAACCTAACTTTGCTTTTTCTTCTGCTTCTTGCTGCTCCACTTGTGTAGTTTTCTAAAATCTAATAATGTCTGTCAGCTGTAAATGATGCCAATGGACTTAAGTATGATCATTCTTTGTAAACTCAGAAGCATGAAAATGACTGCGGAGCGATAAAAAAAGCTTAGTTTGTTGATTTTCTTTTTTACCTGCTCTGACTCCTCTGTACTGCGGAGTAGCAAAGAAGTCGCACTGAGAAACAATGATGGCCGCCAGTCCCAGGATGCACACCACTATCAGGTAGATGAAGCAGGGCTGAGGGGAGCAGTAGAAGGAGTAGTACAACCAGGGGACGAAGGAGCCCATGATCAGGAAGGCAATCCCACTGTAGTCCAATCTGAGCGACACAGAACACAGGTAACACAGGTAACACGGGCTGCTTTCATTTCACCGCCGCAGAGCCGTTAAAAAACGCTCGCTCCTTACTTGGAGAAGATTTTGGACACGCCCTCTGAGTGACAGTACACCGTGTGGAAGAGCCAGGAGAACGAGAGGCAGAGGATGGCTCCAAGGAAGAACATCCCGATGACCACCTTCTCCTGGACCGGCGCCACGAACGACATGTTGGGCCTGAACATGTACATGAGACCCAGACAGAGGAAAAACAAGCAGCCTGGAGGGACGAGGGGGAGACAAGAGGATGGAGAGTGGATGAGGTGGGCGATTTAAAAAAAACACAAACATCTAAACACATGGCCTCTACAAAGACTTTTTGTAAAAACCCACCAGTTTTTACTCTAAATGTACCGTTTTGTGTCATAGCAGAAGGCTGAAAATGTTCATCAATGTATCATCAAGCAGAAAAAGTCCCGTAAGGGTGAAAATATTCACGTCTTTTAAAAGTTTATTTTGGGTGCAGTGTCTGCCTCACACCACTGGGTGGCGGTGGAGCTCTAAAACCACATTATTGCCTGATTAAAACTGAACAAAAGCTGCTTTGGAGAACAGAAGTTACACAAAATCAAAACAGCGGTTTTAACAAACAGGATTTGAAGCTAAATTTAGCCAAATCCAATCCACAATTATATCGTGTTTTCAACATTTCTGCTGCTCAGCTTTAAGCACACTTCTTATACAAACTAATGAGCCTGTTTGAGTTATTTTAGAACGATTACACAACAGTCTGGTTCAATTTAAGAGTAACTGGAGGATTAAATAAAGACCAACTTCACAATTTTGTCATAACTGTGGCGTTTACGCATGCACATTAGACACAAATGAGACGTATGTGTGACCGTTACTGCAGCGCTCACCTAACAGATGTGTCCAGATGTTCCCGGTCTCTGTGTGGATTCTGAAGATGCTCTTGAAGCAGGCGCGGAACGAAGGCATGGGCGGCCTGTGACCGTGAAGCAGGAAGTCGTTGTCCTTCAGCCAATCGGGGAGCACGTCGTGGGGTATGACGCGCCACCGGCCCTCCCACACCTGCCGGAGACGGCGGGGAACAGAACACACCGTTGGGTTTGCGTGGCGACCGATTTAGCTAATTTACTTCTTGCTGGTCATGTTTACAGAAGCCACACGAGCTGGACTGACTCTTAGGTTTCTCCCAACTTGTTTGTTTTGGTTCAAAATAACCCTGAAGGGCATAAACTGGCTCTGAAGGCCGAGTCGACACAAACAGAAAACAAGTATTTTTAGGTCACTGACGAGGTTAGCACTGATGTTATCTTGTGGGCGTGTCCTGCTGCTAATGTCAACAAAGCAGTTTTGACACATATTCTGTCATCCAACCACAGAGCTGTAAATATGAGATCATTTTTCAGAGAGCAAACACTGCGTTTAAATGTGGATGTTAAAGATAAAACTATTTAGTTTTGCCTTTAAGTAAACTTTTGCTGTTTTTATGGTTTTATTGCTTTATCTTACTGTACGGCTTTAATGAGGCCTGTAATAAAAACTCTTCTGAGCAGTGAGCCGTCAAGGTGAAGTTATTGTAGAAGCTAAGCTCAGCAGTATTTTTCCCCCACCTTGTGGACGAACTCCTCCATTTTCTCCATGGCGTGGTGGGCTTGCAGCAGCGGCGTCATTCCCATGAAACCTTCGTCACTGCTTCTCTCCTCCTCTTCCTCCTCCTGCTGCTGCTCTTCTTTTTCTCTTCCTCTGTCGTCATCTTCGTTTATTCTTCTTTCGTCATCACACTCAGGGACATTCTGAAAGAAACAGAGAGAGGTCTTCAAGTCAGACAATCAAACCGGAAAGGTGATGTCCGAGTCCACACATGAAACTTTATTGATCTGGGCACTGACAGAAACCATCATCATGATCATTAATCATTGCAGACCAGTGCTGTCTGATTATAAGACCATGAAATATGAAAAGATAAGCTGAAAACATGTTCATCTAATAAGTTTAATCTGTATAAATTGTTGGCTAATTCATCTTCTGAAGCTGTATATTTCAAACTTGAAAGGAATCAAATATATAAAACTGTGATGCGAGAGGTGATGATCTCAGCCTAAAGTTTTGGGTTGGAAGGCGGAGGGCGATATGTACTCCTCTAAGAATGCCAACTAAGATAAATAAAACGTCAGACAGTGATTATCATGAGCTATTTTCTCATAACAGACAGAAACAGGCTGAAACAGTGATAGTTTGGCTTCAGGTGGGAAACAATCATGAGGATATTTTGTTTTATTGTTTTAAAAACCAACATCTCCTCTGTTGAAGCTGCAACTATCAGAAAAAATTAGTCTGAAAGAGTAAAAATACAGGAAAATAACTGCAGGAGTAGAGTGCGCCCACGCTTCTGGACACTCGCACCGTCGCTCAGAAACGTCTGAGCTCGCCAGGTTCAGCTGCTGAGACTCCAGCGAGTCTTCGGGCCGAAGGTCAGGGAGTCCGATTTCACTCCGTATCAGCGCATTTATCTGCAGCCAAAGATATAATCCCACCCTTCTTGGAGGCGTCCATCATCAACTGAGAAAACATACTGCGGTCCGGTTGTGAGTTCAGACGGATCGGTTTGGCCTCTGATGGGACATCCATATGTTCAAAAACATCATTAAAGTTGTTGTCATCCTTCGATGGAGGACTCTTCCCATTTTTCCCAGAAACTAATTTATGAGAAATACCCAGAAGACTCATTCAGAGAGCACAGCTGAGTAAAACAGGATGTTTGTGTTGTTTATTATTCGCACATCACTACAAACCAGCGCCTGGGTCTGCAGGGGGAAGTTTTACAGGTGAAATCAGCATTATTTCAGAGTACACCATTTCCTGGAAAACTATTCAAATGTTGGCGACTGATCCAACACTGAGGCTCGCTTTCTTTCTGCGTAAACACCGCCTGCATTGTTGAATTCCAGCTGAAGTAATTCTGTGATTGTGGGGCGTTCCTGATGGTGCTTTCTGAGAACTGTCAGCTTGTCCTTTTGCAGAAGACGTGTAAACATCCAAAGATATTTATGATTTCTCAGAGCACAAGTTAACTACTTACAAATGCTCATTTTGTGCAACAAACAATCAAAAACTCAACCATTTTCTGCTTCCTAACATGAGATACAAAGAAAAGGAGGACACAGTCCCAAATAGAAAGCTGGAACAATATTTATATTATGTGTTTAATTCAATAATACTGTAACTGAGTTTTACTCTCTCTCTCTCTGGTGTGTGTGAGTGTGTGTAAACATGATAAACAGAGTTATCAGCGATGTGCAGGTTTTAACTGTGTAATTAGGGAGCATATTTAGTTGGACATTTTAGAGTCACTTTGGAGATGGAGAAAGATTGTTTCTTTTTTTTTTTTAATTGGAAAGAAAAACTTTTAAATACGCCAGGTGAAGGTGGACAATAATATTTCTGTCTGTCAGATAATGTCTGTGTGTGTGTGTAAGTGTTAGCGAAGTATCTCATGAACCACTAGACAAATTTTAATGTGCAGGAAGTAAATCTACATCTTCAACCCAAATCATGATGGCTGCCACAGCCAAATTACCTTAAAAAAACAACATAAAAATGGCTATAAATCAGTCAGTTTTACAGATGTGATCAAATTTGACGTGGTTGTAGCTGACAGTCATCCATAACACACACTCAAAGAGCTACTCACTGCACAAGACATTCTAATTTATAAAACCAAAATAAACTGAGAAACTTCTGATGTGTGGATAATAAACTATAGACACTCTGGTTGATGTTTCATCTACTGAAGCTTTAGTTTTGAACCTGGAAATTAAAGCACAACGCAGACTTCTGAAAGATGTAGTTTGGGTCATAGATTCATCAGACAATATAATTTATTTATTTTTTTACGATTTCAGACTTTTGAATGTATTCTGCACTGACAACCAGTAGAACTGCGAGACAATGCGTGAATAACAGCTTTTGATGCAAGAACGAGGCACGAACTTTGCCTTATGTGATAATGCAGATGTAGCACAACAGGAAATCCCTCGACAGGCTTGTCGACTCAAGACTAGATGAGGCAGTTTCACCTTCAAGTCCCAAAAGACCAGACTTCTCCTGTGCTACACGTTTCTACTCCCTTCAGACTCATTAACACTATAAAACTCTGGCTTGTAACTTTTTACCTGACTAATAACTAGTCATACACACACACACACACACACGTCTCCATGTTTAGATTTGAAGAGCAACAAAAGGTACTGGAGATAAAAACAAACTCATGGAGGCTGGGAGTGAGCGATCCAGGAAACAGCTGAAACTTTCTGCACCGACTACAGGACAGCCTGAATGTGTGACAGGGTGAGGAGCCAAGAGCTAACCCCTGCACACAGATTCATCATGTGACTCACATGTGAACAGTTCGCTCTTCAGAAAAGAAACCATCAGAAACAGCATGTTCTGAACACACACCGCACTGTGCTCTGCTCAGAAAACACTGTTTCTTTGTTCTTGCCTGTGAGGGCATGGAAAACTCTGCAACAGCGCAGCGACAAAGTGAATCTTATTTCCTAAATGTTCACAGCTTCAGCTCTTAAAAT
Source organism: Kryptolebias marmoratus (assembly GCF_001649575.2). Classification (NCBI taxonomy): domain Eukaryota; kingdom Metazoa; phylum Chordata; class Actinopteri; order Cyprinodontiformes; family Rivulidae; genus Kryptolebias; species Kryptolebias marmoratus. The sequence continues at coordinate 13,031,945 of NC_051447.1, read as the reverse complement.
CGAGCCACTTTCACCCAGCAGCAAACCACAGCAAAACAAAAAACATAAATATATATATTTACCAAAACCAAATAACATTAAAGGCCAAGCATTTCTTGAAGGAACTCATATTGCCACCTTTCATGTCAGATTTTAGACAAACGACTACAATGTATGTTGAGAAAAAAATATATGCAATCTCATGTGATATCACAAGATATCTGCTGATATATCGCATCAAATGTTAGCTAAATATCTGTAAAAGTGTCTGTGTTAAAGCCATTTGTGTGTTTTTAAAGGTATGTTAGGATTAGACTCTTAACTAAACTCTTTACATGTTTAAAGTTTGGTATCATTTAGGTTGTTTATAAAGTCATCTAACTTTCTTTTTTCAGCTATGGGTTAAAAAAATCCCACATAAAATACTCCATACTAAGATAAAAGACTAAAAATGTTGACACAGCAAACACATTTTTAACATATTCTCTGCTACTGTGGGATGTAAATACAGAAACATGTTAAAAAAAAGAACAGATGCTACAAAATAAACTGCTTTCTGTCATAAAAACACCTATTTGAAAAACAACTAATTACTGTAACATCAAAACACAAAGAGGAGAAAAACAGAAATCAAACTAGTACAATAAAAAAAATAAAAATGGAACAGATTAAATCTAGTGATAAACAGGATGTGTGTTCCTAACCCCAGAGCTCACCACACTGCAAACAGGACACAGTGGCACGCACAGAAAATGGTGAAAATTTAAAAAGGTGGCGTATGGGGTGTTAAAGACACCGGGCCTCTGCCAACTGGAGCAGGAGGCCTCTGAAGCCTTCTCATGTGTCCGTGTTGTGTTACAGCAGGTAAAAAGGTTCGACCCTAACGCTCGCGGAGGCAGACACAATAGGCGCGCAGAAACGCTATTGTGTTTCGGCTCGGCGGCTCTCTGGTGATTGCCTTTCATGGCGGACAAAGGGACGACAGCTTTGACCGTGTACGCACACGCGCAGCCTAAAGAGGAACACGAGCCGTGCCGCTGAGCTCCCCGGTTTGATCGGCGGCCTTCGCGGGAGATCTTTAGATAGGCTCTGAGTGCAACTAAAAGCGAACATCAGGCAGAGACGGCGCCAGCCTCATCATAATGCAGCCCTAATGACCGCAGCACATAGTGACTCATCGTCGACTCTGCGCGGCCTTCGAAGCGGCGAGGCTGTCAATAAGGAGGTGGTGGAGGCTGGAAACTGTCGTGACCAAACCATGGGAAATCAAGACCCAAGAAGCTGCTGCCAAAAGTTATTACAAACTAATCCATTCCCCCGAGTGCCAAAACCATCCAAAGGAGTCAGACTTTCTTTTTTCTGATCTTTAATCTTGAGCAACAGTCCTTCAAGCGCTCTGAAAGTCTCAAATGGCTAAAAGATTATCGCCCCAACACACATTAACCGTCAGGATTAACTAACTGTTTTGAACAGACTATATCTAAAAGTTGCATTTCAAAAAGCGTGCGCTTACTCTTAAAACACACCACACATACACAGTGAACTGTATGCGGCTTTATTATGTCTTTAAAGAACGCTCACATAATCCACAAGTGATTAACCTACATTAAACACTGTTTAATGCACATGCTCGGAGCCACTCGCATCTAATCTACCAACGAACTACATGAAAGACCAGTGTTCTGTGTGTGTGTGTGTGTGTGTACTTTGTTTCTGTTACCTTTTCAGGACTGCTTTTTGTACAATCATCTACTTGTCAGGGCCGATCGTTCTTATGGGCACCAAAACCGCATTTTTGGGTTTGGAGTTAGGTTTAGGGCTCAGGTGTGAGTGTGTTTAGGTTAAGGTTATGCGTTTTCTGGGAATAGTTAAGGTTAGGGTAAGTGTCAGGGTTAGGCAACAGAAATAAATAGAAATCATTACAATGTCCTAATATGGGAAGAAAAATGAACTTGTGAAAGTGAAGGCAACAACAAATCTCATTCATGTATTTGTCTTAAACCTGAAAATGTAGGTTTAAATATGAATTCCGGGATAAATATCTTTTATTATCTAACAACTAGGTGGCTCACTCTGTCTTCTTCCCCATTAATGAGAACATTTACATTATTTACACGAGAATGTGAGTTTTGGTTTTGTTTTACGGTGTGACCCAGGAAACTCACACCATGCGGCTTTGAACCAAGCCTGTGACAGCATGCATATGTGTGTGTGTGTGTGTGAAGTACTCACCCCATTGTGTGAGGGGCACTCAGTGGTGCTGAGGTGACTGGTTGAAGAGCCTGAGGTGGGTGTGTCTGCCTGCTCCCGTGGACTCATGGGACTTGTATGCGCAGCGTTTTTAGGGTTTTCTACAAGATTTGACGTTCTGTGTCGCAGCACAAAGGTCGGGCCGTCGGCCCCGCTCGTCTCTCCTTCTTCCAGCTTGAAAAAGTGGACTGCCTTCCACCAGAAAGAAAAAGAAAAACCAGCTGGAACTGGACAGACGACTCGTGGGGCAGACGCCAACTGTGGCCAAACCTGATAGGACTGAACAAATAATGGTGGACGGTTAAAATATAGAAATCCATGAAGTGTAAACAAAGTAAGATGAACATGAAGGATAGAGGACCAACCTGGCTTCCAGCTGAAGTCTTTGGACTGAAAGTCCAAGTCAGGACTTTAGGAGACGGACTGCAGGGAGAAAAAGACACAGAATGATGTTAGTCTCAGTATTTTGTACTTAACTTAAATAAATATAATCTTTGATTACAATTATCAACATATACTTCAGCTTTAAAAAGCTGAGATAATGATCAGTTAAATAAAAATGATAATCACAGTAAATTATAAAACCATAACTGCAATAAACAAGAATATATCCACAAAAAAATACCATCTAAATCCCAGAATCACAATATCTTTATGTTTTGGTTTAAACTGTCTAGATTTAAAATACAATTATTGGAGGCACAACGTTCAATTTAAAAGCTACACGGATTTGATCTACTTCAGACAGTTGCAAAGTGTTTTTGTTCATACGTTTAAAGCAGCTGTGCTCGAAGGATAAAGATGTTATTGATTAGCGTGATGTCTCTGTCACTTATGGTTATCTACGGTATCAAGGCATTAAAATACTGTCTAATAGGACTCGCTGCCAACTTGCTGTCATAGGAAGTTGCTTAGCGACAAGAGGTGTCAAGGCCAGGAACCGCAGATTCCCACACAGGAAGTAGACGTGTTTTCTGCTCAGAAGTTGTTTTGCCGCATTGTTATATTTTGACAACATAATGTAGCTGGAAGGAGGGACATAAAAACCCAAAATGTCATTATCAGAGTGTGGAATAAAGCATAATATCACGCCAGCAACATTTTAACAACCTTTTTACCTCAGAATCACTATCTGAACTGGCAAATATGACAATTGAATTAGTGCTTGTTCCAAAAGCTTTATTGTTGTGACGGGCAGCTGAACTTTCGTACCAGCGCGCTGCTGCTCTCTTCATGTTTTTCTTTCCTCCTGCCCACTGTAAAACACACATATTCACTGCGCTCCATTGGGGCCGAGTCAATGTAAACACGCTCCCAGGGCGGGCACCGGGCTGCTTCATTTAAACCCCCACCCAGTGACATTACACACACACTGAGGGATTATAGGCTCAACGGGGGGAAACACAAACAAACAGAAAGGTATACGGGAGACGCCCAGACATATTCACACCAAACTGAGGGCATCATCTATAACTGATTAATGCAAGTATAGGAAAAGGTAAGAGATGGTTATGAAACTAACACCTACCAGCAAAACAGACACTATCTACAGAAAGACTGAGATGAATAAGACGGAAATGCAAAAACCAGGCAGTTGGCAAAGTAAACCCCTTCCATACAGAGAGATTGTCTGATCAATCTTCCCCCTTTCTCAACCATTAGTAAAAATTACACAGGCACTTTTCTTGGGTAACTGCAGCCTCATTTCGTGTCATGATGAAAAGGCATCATTTCACAAAAGCTTCTTGCCACCAGTTATGGATTAAGCAACTTCTGATGGGTATTTCTGCAGCTGTGACGAGTTCTCGGGATAATAGGCTCCGGTGGCCTCACTGCCACACAAGAGCAAATAAGCCTTTTGACAGTCTGAAAAAGGTGGGACAGTCTGCTTTGTGTGGTTTTGCAAAAAAACAAAAAAAACAATGTGAACGTGATGAGAGAGATTGATTTTTACACAAAAGATTTGAAACCTATTATAATGTCCTGTAAAGCAGCATTAAATACAATCACAAGAATCAGATATGTTTACACATGGAGATGTTTTAAAAAGCTTGACATATTGCAGAAATAAACGCCACCCTTCTTCGTCAGCTGCCTGGAGAGTTAAACATAAACATGTACACAGAGTTACCGGCTCTACTTGTGACAAATAACCACACAAACACAGCAGGAAAAACAACGATTAAAAAAAAGCTACAAGACATGGTAAGACAGTCATCTCTCCACCAAAAACACCAAAATGAAGTAGGGATTTTCCAGAGTCTGAGCTGACTCCTGAGTGGCTCCGTTTCTGAAACTAGATGACACATTTGTTCACAACAGGATGCAGAATGAGTCACGATCACAACAGCCAGAAGTCCTGGAAGACTCACAAACAAATGTCCAAGTGCACATTCCCCCTCCACAAAAACAAAAACTATTACACTGACCAGCTTTTACCATCAGCTGTGGTTTGATTCTCATACAGTCCCACCGACGCCACTCCTGGAGGCAGTCACAGATAAAAACAGGCGTTGACGAAACGAACCAGGCGGATGACCTGCTGCCTGAACCTGGTCTCGCTTAATCTCCACAAGTGCACCCTCGAGCTTCACTTCCTTTTATTGGAACCATAACTCCAGTTTCCAGAGCCTTTAAACCTGCCCCTACTTAGATAAAAGCAGCCGGCAACAAAGTCTGAAAACTCCATGCATAAAACGGCTGCTCAGATTAAAAGATGACGATGTGCAATCGAGGTTATTTATCAGATGCTTCTGCGTTTGTGTTAAGAACCGGTACAAAATTAAATAATAAAAACCTTCAGTTTGGTCTTTGTTCTAACAGCGTCTATTTTTAGCGTCTCATCATCATCTGCATTTTGTGTCACTGCTTGTTTTTGGATCTGATGACATGATTTCAAAGCTTGAACGTAGCAGGTGATGCTATCCAAAGTTTTTTTTTTATTATTATGTGAAAACGAAACTGATCTATTTGTTCTTCTCAAGAAAAAGTGGCATAGAGGTAAAAGCTAAAAAAAAAGAAGTGAAACTATGAATTTCTGGCTACTGAGAACCCAGATAAAAGTCCAGAGGCAGAACTCGTGATAGATTTCATCATATGCACTGCTGATTACCACCATAACTTTAAGAAAAGTATAAAGAAAACAGAGGATAAGACTATAGGCTGGATGACCCACACAATGAGGAAGCTTTAAAAAAAATAAATAAATGAACGGTGTAATAGAAAGAGAAGTTCAGTGGTCAGTAGGTGAAAGCACTGTTTCTGCAGAATAAAGGAGGAAAAAGTGTTCATGTGATGAAAACGAGCAGAAAGTATGAGTCAATAAACCAGTTCTGCTTCACGCTGGCTGTCAGATCTTAAACTACCCTGGAAGACTGCAGGAATGTGAGGGCGTTGTGTAAGCACACAGACATGTAGGTCACAGATAATTTAAAGGTAAACACTGTTTTCTTTACTCTCATTCAGAGGAAGAAAATGTAGGCCAAAAGTCACAGCTTACAGCAGCAGGTACTCTACTGCAAAACCAAGAAAAGTTGTTTCCAATTTACGTTGACGGGCTGCTTAATTTGTCCGCCTCTGATTGTACTTGTTTTAGCATTTTTACTCAACTCTAAACAGGTTATAAAAACAACAAATTAGGCGGTGTTCTTGTTCGAAGTTCCTCAAGAACTACTTCGAGTTAAAAGTATTCCTCCAACGTGAACTTAAACTAGAGAAGTTGCATTTCCTGCGAAAATGCAGTGTGAATGCTTTTTTTGCTGAATGATTTTGCTGAAAGCG